>NC_060268.1:58866685-58951358 GCF_021613505.1 Equus quagga | reverse complement strand
CTCAAATATTATCTTCAGCTAAAGACAAAGGAGGATTTTGGGGTGGGGGGTCAGTTACATGAGGTTGCCAGACAGTAAACAACTTAAGTTCTTGCCTTCCCCATTAAGAGCTTCCAGAGATAAGGCCATCCCCCCTTCCTCCTGGCGCAGAGAGGGAGGCATGGAGATTTCCTTCACAAATGCAATTGTCTCTGATCAAAGGGCAAGCAAATTCCACTCCTCGGAGCCTGCTTCTCATCTGCAGTTTTAAAATTAACCAGCCTAAAATCCTCATCATAAAGTATGGGGGGAAATAATGTGAAACATCTCAATAATTATTTATATTAATTACATCTAGAAATTATAACATTTTGGATCTATTGGATTAAATAAAGTATATTGTTAAAATCAAGTTCACCTGTTTCTCTTACTTATTTAAAGGGACTTCTATAAAATTCAAAATTCTACCTGTACCTCCCATTATATTTCTACTGGACGGGCTGGCTTGTGGCCAAGTAGTTAAGTTCAAGTGCTCAGCGGGCCCAGCCCAGGGTTTCACCGGCCTGGATACTGGGCATGGACATGGCACCCGCTCATCAAGCCATGCTGAGGTGGTGTCCCACACAGCACAACCAGAAGGAACTACAACTAGAATATACAACTATGTGCTAGGGGCTTTGGGGAGAAGGAGAAAAAAGATTGGCAACAAATGTTAGCTCAGGTGCCAATCTTAATATATATTATTCTGTACACAGAATACATTCTATACATTTCTAAAATTTATATATTTCTACTGGAGAGTGCTGCATCAAAAACCAGCCAAGTAAAACTACAAGGCAGCAAAAACTTGTGTTGGACATAAGGTATCACTTTCAAAAAACTGAATGCCGATATAGCTGTGCAGAACTGGGGGTGAAGAGAGTCAGTTTGGTGTATTGGTATAGACACTGCTACTATGGGAGAACATCCTTTAAAAGTGAGGTTTTTCACATGTAAGTGGACACAAATCAATATCAGAACAAGTGAGTAATGAGATAAAACCAATACTAATCACAGTTAAGTAAATCATCTTCTTTTAAACCAAAATAAGTAGCCTTGCTAGAACAAGGCCTCAAAAAATTGGTTTGAAACTCAAAATTGTTCCTCTCCACGGAAATCTTTAGTAAAAGGCGAAAGATTTATACGATCTGAAGAGAAACCAGAGTATGCTGAGTAGGACCCCTAACTCATTTTTCAGGTAACTACAACTCCTAGTACATTGATGGTGGTTATTTATCACAAGCATTAATACCGACAGAAGTTTATTTAAATACTCTGAAAACAACATTCTCATACTTAGAAAAGTCGAGTAAAAAAGAATTTTTTTTTTACTTGAAAACAATTATACTGTTTGCAGTGTATTATGGTGTATTATGGGTATGCAAATGAGACCTGAATAATCGTCCTTTGGACTCCGGAAATAGCATTCAAATCCTGGTCTGCAGCCACCTGTGAGGGACGAAGCTGAGGCTTGGCTGTCTGGGATCTAAACTGTGACCTGATCAAGTACAGACATTCTGATTTTATCTATTTATACTTTGGGACTTTGAGTATTTTTTTTTTTTAAATAAGAGACTTTTCTGATAGCTGGGGTGGGGGCAGGCTGCGAGGATAGAAAGGTAATGGTTAATACAAAATTCAGGACAGTAGTTACCGGCAGTGGGGAGTGAGGGATGTGACTGGGGAAAGGCACGCAGAGGGTCTCAAAGGTGTTGGCAATATCTTTTTTCTTAAACTGGGAGGGAGGCATCAGCATTTCATTTTGTTACTTTTTAATTATATTCATATATAATATATATCATACTCATGAAGATTGTAAATCTTCCTCTTCATTGAGGTCTACTTTAATGTCTTTCAATATAGTTTTATAATTTTACCATAAAGGTTTTTTGTTAGATTTACCATACTCCTAATATCTTGTAGTTTTTGTGGCTAGTACAGATTTTTTTAAACTACAATTTATAATTGCTTATTGCTGGTATATAGTAATGCAGTTGAATTTTACTTATTGCTCTTGCATTCAGCAACCTTAAATTCTTTGTTTCTAACAGATTGTAGATTCTATTAGGTGTTGTATGTAGACAAGCATATCATCTGAAAGTGACAACCTTGCTTTTTCTTTTCCAAGTCTTATACTTTTTATTATTTCTTTTTCTTGTTTTACCTAACTGGTTGGGAACTCTGATAGAGATGTTGAACTGCAGCTATGACAGTGGATATTTTCTTCTTATTTTGATCATAGCTTCCATTGGATCACCATGACAAAATTTGCTGCAGACAGGGAGGGCTTCAGGGGCAAGCAGTCCGTTCAGGTGCATAAGGCCCAGTGCTCATAAGGCCCCGGTTCTACTGCTGCCTTTGTAGGGACCTGAAATTGGCCACCCCAAGATATGTCTCTTTGGCATCAGGATTATTTGAGGCTGATTGCTTTTGATAAACTGGGACAGGGAAGGAGGCTCTGAGGAATGGAACTTGCCCTTTGTTAGGAGACATTTACATTTGTAAGGTAAATCTATCTGTAAAAGGTGCCTCCCTCTCTGTACCTGGAAGAAGAAGGGAGATGACCTTCTCTCTAGAAACTCTTAATGAATGCCAAAGGCAAGGACTTAAATCTGCATTTTATTGTGCTAGTCTGGTAACCTCCTGTAACTGACTTCCCTCCCCCTCCCAACATTGGCATTTCTTTAAGGATTAAGCATCTTTCCTTAGGCTAGGAACTGACTGCTGCGCTCACCTGTGACCACCCAGCTCAAGACAATAGACTTGCCTCCAGCTACGCCCTCTGAGAGAGCAGACCCACCACCTGCTGTGTCCATCAAGTGCTGTGCCAACAGGGCAATCTTGTGACTATTGTGGGAGGGACATTTCAATCACATGTGAAACACCCTGTTTGGGGGTATATAACCACTTCGGGAAGAAAGGCCCCGGGCCATGGTTCCTCATAAAGCTTTGTTTAATTTTCTCTTGCTATTCTGTCTCATGTGGATTTAATTCATTCTCCGGCCAGACAAACCCACATTTGGGAAGAGGAAATGTCTTCCTCCCCTCCACCTTCATGAAATTCTTAATAATTTTTGCACAACGGCTTTGCATTTTCATTTTGCACTGGGCCTTGAAAGGTTTCTGGTAGAAACTCTTTTGATTAAGCTAGTTCCATTCTGTTCCTAGTTTGCTGCGATTTTTTTTCTTACAGGATGGGTGGGTATTGAGAAGATAATAAATATTCTGTTTTAATCTATTAATGTGGAAAGTTACATTCATTGATTTTTCTATGATAAATCATCCCTGCCTTCATAGCCTAAACTCAATTGGGCAATGATGTATTTTTGAATATACTTTATTTTTTAGAAAAGTTGTAAATTTACAGAAAAATTGTAAAGATAGTGCAGAGTTCCCATATACCCCACATCCAGTTGCCCTTATCATTAACATGTTATTGTTGGTATGGTACATGTGCTGTAATTAAGGAATCAATAGCCCATAGTTTATTCAGATATCCTTAGTTTTTATCTAATATCTTTTTTCTGTTCAAGGAGCCTATCCAGGATACTACATTATCTTTAGTTGTCATGTCTCCTTGGGTTCCTCTAAGTAGGTTGTGAGTTTCTTAGATTTTCCTTGTTTTGATGACCTTGACAGTTTGGAGGCATAGTGATCAGATTGGTTTGTAGAATGACCCTCTATTGGGATTTGTCTGATGTTTCTCTCATGATTAGACAGGGGAAGATCAGGGAAGACAGGGGAAGATTTTGAGAGGAAGATCACATAGGTATACTGCCGTTGTCATCACCTCACTTCAAGGGTACGTACCATCAACATGATTTATCACTACTGATATGATGGTCGTGATCACCTCCAGAGAGGGGAGACAGGTTGGAAGTTGAGTCAATCACCAATGACCAATGACTCAATCAATGATACCTAACTAATGAAGCCTCCATAAAAACCCAAAAAGCATTGGGTTCAGAGAGCTGAAGGGTTGGTAAACATGTGGAGATGTGGGGAGTGTGCTGCACCAGAGAGAGCATGGAAGCTCTGCACCGCTTTCTGCATATCTTGCCCTGTGCATCTCTTCCATCTGGCTGTTCCTGAGTTATATCCTTTTATAATAAACTCGTAATCTAGTAAGTAAACTGCTTTCCTGAGTTCTGTGAGCTGTTCTAGCAAATTAATCAAATCTGAGGAGGGGGTTGTGGGAAGCTCTGATTTATAGTCAGTTGGTCAGAAGCACAGGTGACAACCTGGACTTGCAATTGCAACAAAAAAATTATGAGACATACAAATAAACAGGAAAGTATGACCCATACATTGGGAAAAAAGCAGACAACAGAAACTACCTGTGAAAGTAACCAGATGTTGAATTTAACAAAGCTTACAAAGTAGACATTATAAGTATGTTCAAGAAACTAAAGTAACAATGATTAAAGAAGTAAAGGAAGGGGGCCGGCCTGGTGGTGCAGTGGTAAGTTTGCATGTTCCACTTTTTGGTGGCCCAGGGTTTGCTGGTTCAGATCCTGGGTGTGGACATGGCACCACTTGGCAAAAGCCATGCTGTGGTAGGTGTCTCATGTATAAAGTGGAGGAAGATGGGCATGGATGTTAGCTCAGGGCCAGTCTTCCTCAGGAAAAAGAGGAGGATTGGCAGTAGTTAGCTCAAGGCTAATCTTCCTAAAAAAAAAAAAAAAAAAAAGAAGTAAAGGAAGATATGAGGACAATGGTACCTCAAATGGAGAATATCAATAAAGACATAGAAATTATTTAAAAAGAAACTTGGAAATGCTGGAGTTGGAAAGTACAATAACTGAAATGAAAAATTCACTGGAGAGGCTCAACAGTAGATATAAACTAGCAGAAGAAAGAACTAGCAAACTTGAAGCTTGATTGATAGAGATTATGTAATCCAAAGAACAGAGAGGAAAACAGTGAAGAAAAATTAACAGAGCCTTAGAGAAATATGGGACAACGCTAAACACATCAACATACGTGTAATGGGAGTACCAGAAGGAGGGAAGAGAGAAAGGAGCAGGAAAAATATTTGGAGAAATAATAGCTGAAAACTTCCTAAATTATAGAAAAACGATCATCAACACATCCAGGAAGCCCATTGGACTCCAAGTGGAATACATTCAAAGAGATCCACAAATAGACACATCACAGTAAAACTGCTGAACGCCAAAGACAAGGAGGGAATCTTGAAAGCAGTAAGAGAAAAACAATTTGTCACTTACAAGGGAATGCCAATAAAATTAACAGCTGACTTTGCAGCAGAAATGATGGAGGCCAGAAGGCAGTGGGATGACATATTCAAAATGCTCAAAGAAAAAAACTGCCAACCAGAATCCTATATCCAGCTAAGCCATCTTACAAAAATGATAACAAATTCCCAGATAAACAAAAACAGAGAGAATTTGTTGCTAGCAAACCTGCCTTATGAGAAATACTAAAGGAAGTTTATCAGGCTGAAAGCAAGTAACCTCAGATGGTAATTTGAGTCCACACAAAAAAACAAAGAGAACCAGTGAATATGTAATTACCAGAGGATTATGTAATTAAAAAGAAAGAATAAATGCATATTTGTTATCCTTTTTTCTCTTAACTGATTTAAAAAGCAATTGTATAATACAATTTGTATCTAATGTATTGTTGGCCTATCAGGTAGAAATGTAATATGTTTGTCAATAACAGCACATAGAGTTTGTGTGGGTGCAAAGCTGTATTGGGTTAAAGAAATGTCTCCAGATGATAACTCAAATCTGCAAAAATAAATATGGAGAACTAGAAATGATAAATAAGAAAAGAAATATAACAAAAGTGATAAATATATACTTTCTTTCTTCTCTCATCTCCTTTAAAAAGACATAAAATTGTATAAAGTAGTAATTATAACACTATATTTTAGGGTTTGTAACATTTAAAGATGTAATCTATCTGACAATAATACTACAAAAAGTGGCAAGGAAATATAACTATATAGGAGTAACATTTCTATATCTCACAGAAATTGTTAGTATAAATTTGAAGTTGATTCTGATAAGTTAAGGTGTATATGGTAAGCCCTAGACCAATAACTGAGGAAATTATTTTAAAAAATTATTAAAGAAGTTAAAATGCTACATTATAAAATATTCATTTAATGCAAAAGAAAGCAGTAAAGGAGGAATAGAGGAACATAAAAGATATGAAACATATAGAAAACAACAAGTAAAATGGCACATATATCAAGTATATCAATGGTAACATTAAATGTGGATGGAATAAACAATTCAATCAAAAGACAGAGATTGTCAGACTTGATTAAAAAAAGTAAACAAGATCCATCTAAATGCTGTCTACAGGAGGCATACTAGATTCAAAGATACAAATATATTGAAAGTAAAAGGATGGAAAAAGATTTATCATGCAAACAGCAAACTCAAGAAAGCTGGAATGACTATACTAATATGAGACAAAATATGCATTAAAACAAAAAATTTTACCAAAGGTAAGAGGGACATTTTATAATTTTTAAAAGGCCAATCCATTAGGAAGATATAATAGTTTTAAATATGTATGCACCTAATAAGAAAGCACCAAAATACATGAAGCAAAAACTAACAGAAATGCATGGAGAAATAGACAATTCAACCATAACAGTTAGAGATTTCAGTACCCCACTTTCAATAATGGACAGAACAAGTAGACAGACAACCAACAATATAAGAACTGAAAATACTATACACCAACTGGACCTAAGGGACATCCATAGAACACTCACCTCAATAACAGCAGAATATACATTCTTCTCAAGTGCATCCTCCAGGATAGGCATATGCTAGGCCATAAAACAAACCTCGATAAATTTAACAGGATAGAAGTAATACAAAGTATGTCTTCTGACCACAATGAAATGAAATTAGAAATCAATAACAGAAAGAAATTTGAGAAACTCACAAATAGGTAGAAATTAAATAACACACTCCTACCTAACCAATGTGTCAAAAAAGTAATCAAAAGAAAAATTAGGAAATACTTTTAGATGAATGAGAATGAAGATACAAGATATCAAAACTCATGTGATGCAGCTAAAGTAGTGCTTCGAGGAAAATTTATAGGTGCAAATGTGTACATTACAAAAGAAGAAAGATCTTAAAACAATAAACTAAACCTTTCACCTTAAGACACTTGAAAAAGAAGAGCAAACTAAACCTGAAGCAAGGAAGGCAACAAAAAAGATTGGAGCAGGACTTAATGAAATAGAGAATAGAAAATAGTAGAGCAAACAATGAAACCAAAAGCTAGTTCTTTGAAAACATCAACAAAATTGACAAACTTTTTTTTTAATATAGATTGGCACCTGAGCTAACATCTGTTGCCAATCTTCTTTTTCCTCTCTTTTTTTCCTTTCTCCCCCAACCCCCCTGGATACATACTTGTATATTCTAGTTGTAGGTCCTTCTAGTTGTGCCATGTGGGATGCTGCTTCAGCATGGCCTGATGAGCAGTGCTAGGTCTGTGCCAGGATCCAAACTGGTGAAACCCTGGGCTGCTGAAATACAGCGCATGAACTTAACCACTCAGCCGTGGGGCTGGCCCCCAAATTGACAAACTTTAAGCTAGACTGACCAAGAAAAAAGAAGACTCAAATATCTAGAATCAGAAATGAGAGAAATGACATTACTACCTACCTTACAGAAATAACAAGAATTTTAAAGGAATTCTATAAACAACTGTATTTCAATAAATTAGCTAACTTAGGCAAAATAGACAAATTCCTAAAGACTCAAGCTATCAAAAACGACTCAAAAAAAACCCAGTCTTAATAGAACTATAACAAATGAAGAGTGTTTTTTTTTTAAACATTGGCACCTGAGCTAACATCTGTTACTAATCTTCATTTTTTTTTTCTTATTCTTCTTTTCCCCAAAGTCCCCTAGTACATAGTTGTATATTCTAGTTGTTGAGTGTCTCTGGTTGCTGTGTAGGATGCTGCCTCAGCATGGCTTGATGAGTGGTGCCATGTCTGAGCCCAGGATCCAAACTGGTGAAACCCTGGGCCGACAAAGTGGAGTGTGCGAATTTAATCACCTGGCCATGGGGCCGGCCCCAAGTAAAGAGTTTTAATTAGTAACACTAACAATAAAAAAAACTACCCACAAAGAAAAGCCCAGGCTCACCTGGCTTCACCCCTGGATTTTACCAAACATTTAAAGAAGAATTAATACCAATTCTTCACTAACTCTTCCAAAAAATAGAAGAGAAGTGTACACGTCCCAACTCATTCTATGAGGCCAGTATTACTCTGATATCAAAACCAGACAAAGACCTCACAAGAAAAGAAAACTACAGACCAATATCTTTATGAATATGGATGCAAAAATCCTCAACGAAATACTAGCAAACCAAATCCAGCAACATATAAAAGATCATGCCAAAAGACGCAGAAAAAGTATTTGTCAAATCCAACACTTTTTTTCTTTCTTTTTTTTTTTTGCTGAGGAAGATTCCCCCTGAGCTAACATCTGTGCCAATCTTCCTCTACTTTTTAGTATATGGGCCAGCAGCACAATATGGCTGCTAACAGAGCGACGAAGGTCCACATCTGGGAACTGGGCCTGGGCCACTGAAGTGGAGCAAGCTGAACTTAACCACTAGGCCACTGGGGCTGGCCCTCAAATCCAACACTCTTGCATGATAAAAGCACTCAACAAACTAGGAACAGAAGGGAACTTCCTCATCCTGACAAATGGTGTATCTGAAAAACCCACCATTAACATCATACTGAAAAAAAGTATCCATGCTTTCATGGCAAGAACAGGAACAAGACAAGATGTCTGCTGTCACCACTTCTATTCTTCATTGTTCTGGGGGTTCCAGCCAGGGCAATGAGGCAAGAAAAATAAATAAAAAATATCTAGATTGGAAAGAAAGAAGTAAAACCATCTCTGTTCACACATGACATGATCTAATATATAGGAAATTCTAAAAAAAATCTGCAAAGAACTATTCAAACTGGTAAACAAGTTCGGTAAGTTTGCAGGATAAAAGATCAGTATACAAAAATCAATTGTATTTCTATATGCTTGCAATGAACAATCTGAAAATAAAATTAAGAAAACGACTTACAACAAAAAAATGAACAATCTAATCAAAAAATGGGCAGAGGATATGAACATTTTTCCAAAGAAGATATACAGATGGCCAATAGACACATGAAAAGATATCCAACATCACTAGTTATTAGGGAAATGCAAATCAAAACTACAATGAGATATCACCTCACATCCATCAGAATAGCTGTAATTTATAAGACAAGAAATAACAAGTGTTGGAGAGGATGTGGAGAAAAGGGAACCCTCATACACTGCTGGTGGGAGTGCAAACTTGTGCAGCCACTATGAAAAACAGTATGGAGATTTCTCAAAAAATTGAAAATAGAAATACCATATGATCCAGCTATTCCACTACTGGGTATTTATCCAAAGAACATGAAATCAATAATTCAAAAAGATACATGCACCCCTATGTTCGTCACAGCATTATTCACAAAAGCCAAGATATGGAAGCAACCCAACTGCCCATCAATAGGTGAATGCATAAAGAAGATGAGGTATAGATATACAAAGAAATACCACTCAGCCATAAAAAAGACAAAATCGTGCCATCTGTGACAACATGGATGACCATTAAGGGTATTATGCTAAGCAAAATAAGTCCGACAGAGGAAGACAAATACCATATGACTTGACTCATATGCGGAAGATAAACAAACAAATACGTAGATACGGAGAACAGATTGGTGGTCACCAGAGGGGAAGGGAGTGAGGAGAGGGCAAAAGGGGTAAAGGGGCATTTATGTACGGTGACAGATAAAAACTAGATTATTGGTGGTGAACACAATGCAGTCTACACAGAAAGTGAAATATAATAACATACACCTGAAATTTACACATTGTTATAAGCCAATACGACCTCAATAAAATATTTTTTTTTTTAAAAAAAGAAAATGATTCCACTTACAATAGCATGAAAAAGAATGAAACATTTTGGAAAAAATTTAACTAAAAAAGTGCAAAACATACTCAGAAAACTATAAAACATTACTGAAAAAATTAAAGATGTAAATAAATGGAAAAACATCCCATGTGTATGATTGGAAGACTTATTATTGTTAAGATGGCAACACTTCCCAAATTGATCTACAGTTTCAACACAACCAGAATCTTAGCTGACTTCTTTGTAGAAATTGATAAGCTGATTCTAAGATTCACATGGAATTGCAAGAGACCCACAATAGCCAAAACAATCTAGAAAAAGAACGAAGTACAACTCATTTCTTGACTTCAAAACTTACTACAGAGCAATGGTAATCAAGCTAGTGTGGTACTGGCATAAAGGCAGACATACAGATCAATGGAACAGAACTGAGTCTAGAAATAAAGCCATGTGTCTATGGTCAACAGATTTCCAACAAGAGAGCTGAGACCATTCAGTGGGGAAAGAATAGTCTTTTCAACAAATGGTGCTGGGACAACAGGATGCCCACATTTAAAAGAATGAAGTTGGACGTTTACCTCACACAATATGCGAAAAGCAACTCAAAATGGACCAAAGATCTAAAGGTCAGAGCTAAAATTATATAAGTCTTAGAAGAAAACACACAGGCAAATCTTCCTGATTTTGTATTTGGCAATGGATTCTTAGATATGACATCAAAAGCATGAGCAACAAAAGAAAAAATAAATTGGACTTCATCAAAATCAAAAACATTTGTGCTTCAACGACACTATCAAGAATGTGAAAGACAACTCACAGAATGTGAGATAATATTTGCAAATCATATATCTGATAAGGGACCTGTATCTGAAATATATAAAGAACTCTCACAACTCTATAGAAGACAAATAACCCAACTAAAAAATGGGCCCAGGATCTAAATAGATATTTCTCTAAGGAAGAAATACAAATGGCCGATGAGCACATAAAAAGGTGCTCAATGTCATTAGTCATCAGGGAATTGCAAATCGAAACACTGAGATACCACTTCACAACCACTAGCATGACTAGAACTAAAAAGTGAGATAGTAACAAGTGTTGGTGAGTATGTGGAGAAATTGGAAGCCTCATTCATTGCTGGTGGGAATGTAGAACAGTGCAGTCACTTTTGGAAGTAGTTTGCAGTTTCTCATTCAATTAAACAGAGTTATCATAAGACTGAGCAATTCCACTCCTAAGTATATACTCAAGAGAAATGAAAACATATGTCCACACAAAAATTTGTACACAAATGTTTACAGCAGCATTACTCATAATAACCAAAAGGTAGAAACAACCCAAATGGCCATTCACTGATGAACGGATAAAGAAAATGTGGTATAACCATATAATGGAATATTATTCAGCCACAAAAAGGAATGAAGTTCTGATGCATGCTACAACATGACATGGACCTTGAAAACACTATACTAAGTGAAAGAACAAGTCACAAAAGACCACATATTGTATAATTCCACTTATATGAAATGTCCAGAGTAGGCAAAGAGACAGAAAGCAAATTAGTAGTTGCTTAGGGCTGGGGTAAATGGGAATATAGGATAGTGATAACCTAAGTGTACAGGGCTTCTTTTTGCTGTGATGAAAATGTTTTAAAACTGACTGCATGGGGCTGGCCCCGTGGCGCAGGGGTTAAGTTTGCACATTCCGCTTTGGTGGCCTGGGGTTCGTTGGTTCAGATCCTGGGTGCGGACATGGCACCACTTGGCAAGCCATGCTGTGGTAGGCGTCCCACATATAAAGTAGAGGAAGATGGGCACGGATGTTAGCTCTGGGCCAATCTTCCTAAGCAAAAAAACGAGGAGGATTGGCAGCAGATGTTAGCTCAGGGCTAATCTTCCTTCAAAAACAAAACAAAACAGGCTGACTGCAGTGATGGTTGCACATATCTCTGAATACACTGAAAACTACTGAGTTGTATACTGTAAATGGGTGAATTGTAAGGGCTGTAGATTATATCTCAATAAAGCTATTTTTAAAAAATAAAAAAAGGAAATCAACACAGTGACATGGAACTAGATAACCCACCTTGCTCTCTAGAACTCCTGGACCCTGAGGGTTGCATCCTCGGAGGCCTTTCCATGCCCTCTGGGATGTGAATATTTTCACTATGATTCTTGTTTCACATGTGAGAAAACATATTCAGAGAAGCAAATTTCATGCATTCATCCAACAAACAATACTGGAGGCCAAGGAGGTAGCCGTGTCGAAGGGCCCACAGCGGAGAAGAGATGGAATGAGGGCTGGTTCCTATCTCCTGCCCCACTGTTGTGAGCTCTGCCTTTCTGGGCCTGAGCTTCAGTAGCCATGTTCCAGTTCCTGGGTCCCATGAGGCCCTCAAAACTTTAGGGGAACTAGGAGCCTTGTCCAAGAGCCTTGTGGCCTTTTGGTGCTTCTGGATCAGTCCAGGCCTCACAGCAACCAGAGGTTTGATGTGGACTTCTGGGAGCAGCATGCACTTACTGCCTGGCCTGGGAAGCTCTGTGCTGTCTGGGGGTCCAGTCTTGCTCTTCCTCCCAAAGTCATACATATCATCCACTGGCATGGACCACCTCTCCTCTGAGCCCAGGGCTGAGCTCAGCCTGGATATGGAAGGAGGGGAAGTTCCTCCCTTAGACGATCCTGAGGTGTGGGGGTGCGGCCCCGGAGTCAGGGGGCTTCCTGGTCTCGGAATTTAGCAATGACCTGTGCTTAGATTTCCATGTGACCATGAGGCCAAACTGCGGGGTTTTCTCTAATGGGGCTCAGAGTAGGGAGAGACGATGGGAGTCTAGTTCCTTCCCTCCGCACAGTTACGTTAAAGCTCCTCTCTGCCTTCCCCCATTACTTGTCTCTCCTGGCTCCCTCTCAGAGAAGGCCCCAAAGGAGGATCTTGGGACATCTCACTGAGAGGCCGGAGAATTTAGCAATGCAAAAAATTCCAGAGGCTGAAAGGCAGAGGAAATGTCTTTTGGCTTTCAGATCTGGGTATGAATCCCAGAGTCACCCCGTTTGGCTGTGGGACCTTGGGCAAGCATTACAGCACTCTAAACCTCAGTTTCCCTGGGTGTTAAAGGGCTCCTGAACAGCCAGTTTTGGAGGGAAACCGTTCAAGAGGAAGGCAGTAGGTAGCAGTAAGAACTACTGCTCCGCGGAGCTGGGACAAAGGCAAGTTCAAGGGCGGCTCAAAAGGGCGCCTGGGTCAGTTTTTACGGTGGGGGGCGTGCCACGCAGTGGCGTGGGTGACCGCGCCTGGGCGCACACCTCGCATGGGGCGAGGGGGGGGGGGGGGGGGGGCCCCGGCGGCCCCGGCTGGGGCGGCCCAAGCCGCGGCGGGGAGGGGGCGGGAGCGGGGAGGGGCGGGCCCTCGGCCGGGCTGGGCGGAGTGCGGAGCGGCGTCGGGAGCGCGGCGGCCGGGAGGGAGGTAGGCCGGGGCGCGCGGCGGGGCGCGGGAGGCGGCCGGCGGCCGGCGGCCCGGGCACCGTGAGCCGACGTGGCTGCGGGCGGCACGCAGGCAGCGCCGAGGGCAGTCGGGCGAGCGCCGGGGCTTCGGCGGCCGCGGCCGAGGGCGGGACAGGAAGGCACGGGCGACGCCGCAGCCTCGCCGGGCGCGGGGAGGGAGCTCTGCCCGCGGTTCCTCCCGGGGGCGTCCCCCGCCCCGGGCCAGTGCAGAGGATACGTGTCAGCACGTTCCCACCCTTGTCATCTCATCCCATGTCACAGCCCCCTTCCAGGCCTGGGATCCCCCGGCCCCATTATCGCCAGGCCCAGCCCCCCGCGCTGACCCGCGGTCCTGTCCAGTTCCTTCGCCTCCATCGACCGGTCTCCCCGGGCAGCGAGGGCCCCGGCCCGGACTCCCGCAGAAGACACTAGTCAACACCTTCTCATCCCTGTCATCTCATCCCTCTGCCTAGCTCCACCCCAGGCCTGGGAATCCGGTCCCCTTTGGCCCATTGTCCCAGGGGCCAGCCCCGCGCCCACCGCCCTCACCCTGACCGGCGCGTGTTCCCCGGCAACGCGCGGAGACCCGGGATGCAGCCCGCGGGCAGGGCGGCCGTCCGAGAGGCGGCGGGCCGCGACGTGCTGGCCGCCGACCTCCGGTGCAGCCTCTTCGCCTCGGCCCTGCAGAGCTACAAGCGCGACTCGGTGCTGCGGCCCTTCCCCGCGTCCTATGCCCGCCACGACTGCAAGGACTTTGAGGCCCTGGTGAGTGCGCTTTTCCCTGGAGCTGCCCACTCCGTCCCAGGACACGTGGCCTGGGGAACCCGTGTTAGTAAACTTGCCAGCCCCCACGCTTTCCATTCCCAGCCTGGCCTTGGGGACGGTTTCCATGAGCTGAGAACACTCCCGACGCCCTAATGTTGACACTCCCAAGGCACTTGGTGGCTGCTTCCTCTTGTTAATGACAGGTGACTCATAGGACTGAAGTGAGGACTTCAGTAGTTGCATAGGCCACCACATAATTTCCCAGCTTGACCAGCCATAAGATGTTGATCGAAATCAGCTGATTCTGCTAAATAGGAAGTTATCCATCCCTTGGCAAATAATTAGACAATACAAGTCACCAAAGCCACCCACAGCTCCATCTTCAGATAAGGTAACATATGGGTAGTACTTTTATAAATTGTAACATACAGTACACATGTGAGCTGTTATTTCTCTGATGATTCCCAAGGCACTTAATTTCTTGCAGGGTTCGTTCACCTCAGGGTCAGCATTCCGGTCAGATATCAGTTATCTTTTTATGTAATCCAAATATTTGGAATTGCCTAGGAAAATATAGCTTACCAAAATTGATTTTGTAAGAAACAAAAAATTGAAACAGCCTGTAATCATTAAAGACATTGAATTAGTAGCCAAAGATTTTCCCTCAAAGAAAACTCTGGGCCTAGCTGGTTTCATTGGTGAGTTCTACCAATCACTGAGGGAATACGTAATTTCAGTTTCAAATAAATTTTTCCAGAGTATTGAAAAAGAGGCTGGTATAACTTTGATACTAAATCTGATAAGGATGATACAAGAAAAGAAAATTATAGACCAATGTCACTCATGAGTATAAATGTAGAAATCCTTTATAAAATATTAGGATCCTGAATCTAGCAATGTATAAAAAGAATAATTCCTCATTAACAGGTGGGTTTATCCCAGGAATGCAAAATTAGTTCAACATTAGAAAATCAATTAATGTTATAAACCATGTTAACAGATTAAAGGAGATATTTAGAATCAAGAGATGTTTAGAATGATCTCCGATGAGGTGGTCACTGTTGGGTTCCCGTGTTGCTATCTTTCCCAGGAGGTAAAGGTACCAAGGCCCAGCCTCCTGAGCCCACCCGGTCCATTGCAGCCCAGGTTAGGGATGTGTTGAGGGCACCTCAGGCCTTGACTGTGGTACACAGATGTTTCAGGGTACAGGGAGTGGGAGATTGGAGAAAGAGGCAAACCCATGGCTTGTTATGCAAATTCAGATATTCAGTTTTGTAAGTTCTTGATATCAGAGCCTTGGGGATGAAACTTCCTTCAGTTTTGTCAAAGATATTTATGGAGCTCCTGCTGTGGTCTAGGTGCTGAGGGTACAGAATTACAGACCCAAGGAGAGGTTAACAGTGTGCTCAGCTGTACTGTGGGGTAAGCCCTAGACATACAACATGGAAGCCCAGAGCAGGGACCCCAGCTGTTAGCAGTGGGCTGAGGTCAGGGAGCACTAACCAGGGGCAGTGACTGATGTCATGCCAACTCCCTAGGGATGTGGAGGATTTTGAAGAGCAGAGAGGAGGAAAGTGGTATTCCAGGAGGAGTAGCAGGATGGGCAGAAAGCCAGGAGCTCGCCAAGAAGGACAAGTCTGTACTGTAGGTGCCTGTCATGGGGAGCAGGAAGAGGTGAAGCCAACTGAAGCTCACAGGGTTGGACATGTCCTGCCAAGATGTGTGGGTTTTATGCTTGGGCAGGGGAGGGTGTTGGTGAGGTCTAGGATGCATTTCTGAAAGAGCCCTGTGGTGGCATGGTGAGAGAGGGATCTGTTCAGGAGGAACAGTCAGAGGAGGAGAGACTAAACTCACCAGAGATGGTGCCCCACGATGCACTTTATTATTTTTTGCCAAGAAACATTCAAGTGGACTAGAATGCTCAATGAGTTTGCTTTCTACTGGAAGGTCTTTTTGGCAAACAGAATTGGGTTTGTTTGATGACTATGGGATAAATGTAAAGGGAGTTTGGAATTGTTTTTATCATGCTTTTTTAAAATTTAGTTTTAATTATGCAAGTAATGTTTGAATATATTCTTGTTATGAGAATTTCAAATGATACCATAAAAGTAAAAGTGTCCCCTGATAGAACTCACCATGTGCCACATGTCTCCCTATAGATATCAGGGCTCTCAGTTTGGGGCACACCCTTTCTTCCATACCTGTAATCGCTTGGGAGAGCATCAGCAATTCAGGTAGCCCCAAATAGCCACCTCCTCTTTGGGGACAGACTGTCCTTCACCTAGGGCTCATTGTGCCAGTGCTAGGCAGTGCACACTTTCTCTCAAGGGCCACTGGAGAAGCACAGGCAGATTCTTATTACGCTGTTCTCTTGCCATATTCCTTCTTGGGCGCCATTGTGAGGGAAGCCAGCTCAGGCTGCACAGATTCTGGCGGTCTGGAGGCATGGCTTTAACGAGAAGGCGCTCACCAGGCAGGGCCTGGCGTGGCCTCGGGAGGCATGCACACATTCTTAGATAAACACACGTTAGGTTTCGTTTTGCTACGTGTCACATGAGTTACAGAAAAGATGCAGAGAACTTGGCATCTGGACCTGTATCTGACTCAGACGTTAACTTTTAAAAGGGAATCCGGTCTGGACTTACCCTTCTTGATCATTTTGTGGTTACCTGAAGAAGGAAGGTATGGAGCTGTTAAAAAGTTTTTCGTTTCGTTTGTTTGGCTAACAGCACTTGGAAGTAATTGTGAAACGTTGTGTCATTTTCAGCCATTTTTAATTAATTTCCTCCGTACTATGAGATGTCATGACACACCTGTAACACAGGTGTTGTAGTTTCCAAAAATTAGAGCTCTGGCCTGAATCACTTTAACAGTTGTTTCCTGAGAATGCCCCCTGCTGAACCAAGCTCTGGGTTTTAGGTATGGTTCTGGCCTTATTCTTTCACAGCCCCCAGAGTCCCAAATCATCTCCCAGGTGCCTTGTTTTGAGGACATTTCTATTCTGAGTCAGCTCTTCGATTTTACACTGGAAGTTCTTTGTATTCCTGGTGCCAGGAAGGTGCTTATTGGATGTTTGAGGAATCAGTTGGGTATGTGCTGATTGCCCAGGCTGAGATGAGAGTTTCTGACTCTGTTCCTTGGGACAAGGATTGGCTAAGTTCCTATCAGATCAGAGAATCTGTAGCATTCTTGGGATGTCTGATAGCCCTGACCATTGGCCCCCAAACTTCAGGTTGAGCTATCCTGTGCACAGTTGACATTCTTGAGTCTTGACACAGAATCTTATCATTGACATCACAGCTGTAAAATTTTTGTTTTGTTTTTCTCCTAGAAAACATCATGCTCTGATTCTCCATTAGTCTGTAGACCCTTTCTGGGGTGGGAGGTGGGCGGGAATGGCTTCTTTGTGTTAATTCAACCCCTTGCCACCCAGTGTGCTTGAGGACCAGCAATATCAGCATCACCTAGGAGCTTGTTAGAAATGCGGAATGTCAGGCCCCATCCCAGACCTACCCAATCAAGATTTGCTTTTGTTTGTTTGGTTTTTTTTGGTGAGGAAGATTGGCCCTGAGCTAACATCTATTGCCAATCTTCCTCTTTTTGCTTGAGAAAGATTGTCCCTGAGCTAACATTCATGCCAGTCTCCCTCTATTTTGTATGTGGGAAGCCGCCACAGCATGGCTTGATGAGCGGTGCGTAGGTCCCCACCTGGGATCCAAACCTGCAAACCCAGGGCCACTGAAACAGAGTGTGAGAACTTAACTATGATGCCACTGGGCAGGCCCAAGATTTGCATTTTAACAAGGTCCCCAGGCACTTGTGTGCATAGTGAAGTCTGAGAAGCACTGCATCTAGCCAACCCTGTTCCCATTCACTATTTTGGGGGCCAGACTGCTCTAATTGACTCTCTGGTTCTGGTCTCTGGCTTGTACTGTCTAGACAAGCTGACTTCTCAGTGTCTGGGTTAAAAACGTGAATGAGCATCTCTCTGTCCTGACCCCAGGGTGTGCCTGCCCTCTCCATGCCATCCCCCTCTTTGTCCAGGCAAACGCTCCTCATCCTTTGAGACCCGGCTGGAACTTCATCTTATTCTGTGCCCCCTCCCCAAGCAGTTAGGAGTCCTTCCTCTGGGTTCTTTCACATTTTAACAAATTTGCTCTTATAAATAATGCTACGATAAACATCCTTCTATGTTAATTGTGGTTTATATCTCTAGTTATTTTCTTGAGATAAATTCCAAAAGATGAAATTGCTGGCTCGAAGTCTAACAAATCTAAGGAAGGCTTTGTATGCTTATTTCCAGATTAGAAATTGGGTATTGACATTTCCTGGGGGAGAACAGAGATCGTTCTTTTTCTTTCTCTCTTTTTTGAGGAAGATTAGCCCTGAGCTAACTACTGCCAATCCTCCTCTTTTTGCTGAGGAAGACTGGCCCTCAGCTAACATCCATGCCCACCTTCCTCCACTTTATATGTGGGACGCCTACCACAGCATGGCTTGCCAAGTGGTGCCATGTCTGCACCCGGGATCTAAACCGGTGAACCCGGGGTGGCTGAAGTGGAACGTGTGCACTTAACCGCTGCACCACAGGGCCAGCCCCAGAGATCCTTCGAATTTACAAGGCTCTCAACCTTGGCTTGCCTTGGAATCACCTGGGGAGCTTTAAGAACTACTGATGTCTGGGCCCCCTCTAGAGATTTTGATTTAATTGGTTTGAGTTGGAGCCTGGGCGTTGGGATTTTTGTTCATTTGCAGAGAATATGTAGTTTTAAAATTTTCCTATTAATTCATCATTTTCCTGAGCATCCAGCTGCTGGGTGGTGAGGAAATGATAACAATTAGATTCAGTCTAGTCAATAAGTGTCCATGTAGGTATATACTTGATATCTTGAGGTAAAATTCATAGTCTCTCAGGTTACCTTTTTTTAAAGATTGGCACCTGAGCTAACAACTGTTGCCAGTCTTCTTTTTTTTTGCTTTTTCTCCCCAAATCCCCCCAGTACATTGTTGTATATTCCAGCTGTAGGTCCTTCTGGTTGTGGTGTGTGGGATGCTGCCTCAACATGGCCTGACGAGCGGTGCCATGTCCTCGGTGCCCAGGATCCAAGCCGGCAAAACCCTGGGCCGCTGAAGCTGAGCACGTGAACTCAACCACTCAGCCATGGGGCCAGCCCCTCAGATTGCCTTTTTATTTCCCTGCTCTCAAAGACGGTATCTAAAAAATGAGGGGGGCGGGGGAAGCATACAGATATAAAAAGATATGGACACAGACATACATATAAGGTAATGTGGCTCTTGGTGGGTATGTGGCTAGAAAAATCTCAGCCTGTGGGACGGTGATGTGGAGGACCAGGGGTGGGATCATCCTTCTAGTACAAGCCACCTCCTCCCTTCCCAACCATCCCAGAAATGCAGGCCTCTCCTCAGATCGGGGAGCAGTAGAGGGGGAGATTTGATTAATAATAATAATGCGGTCCCTAACACTTACACTTCTAATCGCACTTCCTGGCACTCTTCTGAGCCGGCTCTACATGTAACTCATTTAATCTTCCTAACGGCTCAGCAACATAGGTTCTATTACTGTCTCTGTCATCATCAGCTCATCAGTAGATGTGCTGGTGGCAGACCACCAGGTGATGCCAGCGTGTAGCCAGGGTGGAGGCCACTCCTTTCTAAGATCCCCATGATGACTCTTTTTGTGATGAGAACGCTTGTAAAGTAGACTCTCACCCCCAATCTGTTTTAGTAAATCTGGATTTCCATCCTTTAGACTTGTGCACAGCAAGGTGTACCTGTATGTAACTGTGGTGTCACCTTTCTTGCCTTCATCTCAGCAGCCCATTGGTTCCACCCATCCCACCCCCCCCACTGTTCAGGTGTCACTCTGTCTGGTCCCCAAGGCTGGTTATCTTGGCTGTACCTTTGGTTCATTTCCTTCTAGCACCTCCACCCACATCTAGTAATTGTGACCTCTGGAGTCTTCCTAGACAAGGACTTCTTTCAGATGTTCTCTCTTGCCTGCTGCCAGCCCTTCTAGGACAACAGTGCTTCATATCTAAGCCTGAATATCCCCACCTTTTCCTGGTGATAAGAATCAACAAGTGGCAACTGCTGTAAACATAAATTCCTCGGCCGCCTCAGGAGATTATGATCTGGGTGGTTGGAATCTATCCACTGGGCTGTCCTGTCACCTCCTGACTCAAAGCAAGGAGGTTGAGTTGTCCCCTTCCGGGGTCATTGGTCCTCTCTGTCCTCTGCTTGCCCCTGCTGGTTCCCTCCCCCTTGGTCTCTCAGTCACTCAAACCACCTCTTTCCCAGAGACTTCCTTTCTCAAGCCCCTTGGCTGCCCAGCACTGCCCATCATTCGGGCCTCACCCAGGCTGCCCACCCGCTTCTCTGGCTGAATCTTTTCTTACTCCCCAGAGCGGAGGCTGCAAAAGTGTGGTCTGACAGGTTTTGTTTGTCCTCTAGCCTTTTAGAAATTGGGAAATTAAAAAACAAAACAAAACCAAAATACCCCCGGCTTACTGATTTCTTTTTCAAACAAGAAAAACATCTGAGGCTCTGCAGCCTGGGTGGAGGTCACCCTTGGGTAGAAACGAGCTGGATCTGCAACTGGGGGATTGGTGGCTGGGCCCTTTGCTAGGCCTGGGGTCTCCAGTTCAACACAGTCCTTACCACTCTTTCCTTGACTCCCCGCTTACTCATTTTCCTCCCCTCTCTGGCCCTGGGGGCATTTGAGCCTGGGACCACCTTTTAGAACAGGCGCTGTTCACTTCTCTGCTCCTCCGCCATGCTCTTTCCCACTGAGAGTGCTTTCTCTGCCTCTTAAAGTCCTCCTCATCACTCCAGGTCCCACTCCATCCTACCTGTTCTGTAAACCTTTCCCTCTGCTTCCCCCCACCGCCAACCCCAGAAATGCCTGCCTTCCTCCTGAACGCTTCTTCAGTTGCTGGTAAGTGCCTTCTGCTGTCATGAACCGTGGTTCATAACTTGTCTAGATGGAGGTTTTCTGTCTCCTGACCCTAGTCCATACTAAGTGTTACGTGCATCTCTCTCCCCTCCTTTGACAGGGCTTAGGCACAGCCAGTAGCTCTCTTGGTTGTATATATTGGTTGTATATATTATTCTGGGATAGGAGACTCCAGAAACATACCTGAAGCTTCCCCAGCAGCCTCTTAAAGTTCTGCTAGAATTGCTTCTTGGGTTAAAATATTTATCCCATTATAAATTTCTTCATTGATTTGATAGGAAAGAATCACAGAGAATGGACTCTGGAGTCCGCCCACCTGGCTGCATGTCCCTGCCACTGAGTAGCTGTGCGACCCTAGGCAAGGTGCTTAACCTCCCCAAGCCTCAGTTTCCTCCCCTTTAAAATGTGCTGTTGTGAGGATAAAACGAGATGACGCGTGCACAGCATTGAGCCCAGTGTGTGGTACGTGATCAGGCCTCAATAAATGGTAGTTACTGCCTCGTTCTGAACTTCAGGCCAGGTTCTAGGCTGGCTGCTGGGGCTCCAGGATTCATAAGATGTGGTTGGCCCTCAGGAAGTGTTTGTCCCAACTGCATCTGAGGTGGCCCCAGAGAGTGAAGTATCAACATGGGATTCTGCCTAGAGCACAGAGGAGCACAGAGGTGGTGGTGTGTCAGGGACAGGGGAGGTGACTTTAGGCTGGCCTTGAAGACTGAGTGGAATGTCATGCCTGGCAGCTGCAGAAGCACAGAGGAGGAGAGAATGGTGCAGTTGAGGAACAGCATCGGGGGAACCAATGGGAAGTTTGTGGCAGGAGGTGCTGTGGGAGGAGCCAAACCAGATTCTGAAGGGCCTTGTTAAGGGAGGGTAGCTAGATTTAGCAAATAAAAATATAGGCCACTTAGTTAAATTTGAATTTCCAATAAGCAACAAATAATTTTTAAAGTATGCCCCAAATCTTGCTTGGGTTATACTTTTACTAAAAACATTTATTTTGTTTGTTTATGCGAAATTAAAATTTAACTGGGCAGACTGCATTTTATCTGGCAACCCAACTTGTATGTCTGGTCCCCAAAAGGCCCTCCTAAAATGCAGACAGATTTTGGTCACAAGAGGAAGAATCCTATTAACTTGGAGCAGATTTATTTTTCAGAGTAGCTTGAAAAGTGAAATGGGACATACAGGAGGTCAGTTGAGGGGTTAAAAAGTAGGGACAAAGAGGGCAGCCCGGCAGGACACCCAGGGGCTCTGCGAGGTCAGGCAGCAGTGGGAGGGCCCGAGCTCTGGAAGAGGGCTGGCCCCAAGGCAGCCCAGGCGAGAGCTGGGGTCCGGCTCGGATCTGGGAGGGGTCTCTCCCACTTCCCCAGACTGAGCCCCTGAAAGGGACCTGGCTTAGCTGACTGGCCTCTTGTGGGGCTCTCTGTGCCCAGGTCTGGACTGCTGGCAAGCGCGGCCGCTCACAGGTAGATTTGAGAACAGGAGTCATGGGAACAGTAATCATGGGAGAGAAGATGCAGCTCCGGTTCTGGGATGACAGGTGTGGACCAGGAGTAGAAAAGAAGGAAAGGGGAGGCCAAGATGAGCCGCAGAATGCTGGGCGTGTAGTTTGGACTACACTTCAGGCCATGCGGGTGGCCCCCTGAGGGTAAACCGTTTGGAACGCATCTTCAGGTGCCCACAGTGGCTCCCTTATGCTGCCCACAGAAGAAAGCCCAGCGTCCCCAAGGCAGGTACAAGGCCCTTCAGAGGCTGATCTCAAGTCGCCTTTGCACTCCTGCTCCTGGCAACCGCTCCCCTACACTCTAGACTCTGGTGTCACAGAACGACCTGCAGTTAATGACGACAACAATTGTGGCGTTGCACTAACACTGCAGTACAGGACTTAGTGCCTTGCTGGTGCTGTAAGCTCTGGACTGTGTGACTTAATTAACCTGCGCAGGGATCCCGTGAAGTGGCTGCTCATATGACCTCAGTTATGTATTTGAGCAAACTGAGACACAGGAGGTCATACAACCCACCCGGGTCACACCGTGACTGGGGGATGTGAGCCCAGGTCTGGGCCCAGGCTGCCTAGGAGGAGATCAACCACGTCACCACCCACTTCTTTGACTACACGCCGCACTTTCATGCTTCTGTGCCTTTGCATGTCAAACCCAGGTCACACAGCACCTCCTCTGCCGGGTCCTGACCAACCCCGTCCCCCAGCCCCTAACCAACAGGAGTCCCGAATTTCCCCTTAGTAGTTTGTATCCATCTTTGTTGTGACAATGAATAGGTTTAAATCATAATTATTTACCTTTCTGCCTCCCCGCCGTGTAGCGCCAACACTTATGGAACATTTGCACATCTACACGTCCGTGTTTTTTTTTAAATTGGATCCTCACTGATGCTCCATGAGGCATGTAGAGATAGTTTTTGGTTTTTTTTAAAAGATTTTATTTTTCCTTTTTCTCCCCAAAGCCCCCCAGTACATAGTTGTATATTCTTCGTTGTGGGTTCTTCTAGTTGTGGCATGTGGGATGCTGCCTCAGCGTGGTTTGATGAGCAGTGCCATGTCCGCGCCCAGGATTCGAACCAATGAAACACTGGGCCGCCTGCAGCGGAGCGCGCGAACTTAACCACTCGGCCACGGGCCAGCCCCTAGAGATAGTTTTATTAGAAGTCTGAGGCTACTGATTGAATCTTTGGAAATAGAGACAGGAATAAAGTGGTCCTGAAATTTTTCTGATTTTCAACTACAGAGTTGAGAAATGAAACCCCCAAGGTCAGCAACAGTCAACTTTCTAGAGAAATGGAAAAAAACCCACTAGTATTCATAAAGTACCAAGTGCATCCCTAGCAAAGGGGGTGTGTGTCTGTGTTGTCCAGGGAGAAATATAAGCAAGAGAAGAAATGGACATGTATAGGGGCTGGCCTGGTGGCGCAGCAGTTAAGTTTTCACGTTCCGGTTCGGATCCCGGGTGCAGACCTACACACCACTTGTCAAGCCATGCCTTGGCAGGCATCCCACATATAAAGTAGAGGAAGATGGGCACGGATGTTAGCTCAGGGCCAGTCTTCCTCAGCAAAAAGGGGAGTATTGGTGGCTGATTTTAGCTCACAGCTAATCTTCCTCAAAAAAAAAAAAAAAAAAGATAATGGACATGTATAG
The DNA here is from genome assembly GCF_021613505.1 of Equus quagga. NCBI lineage: Eukaryota > Metazoa > Chordata > Mammalia > Perissodactyla > Equidae > Equus > Equus quagga. The sequence goes on along the minus strand of NC_060268.1, from coordinate 58,927,002 downwards.
ACCAGGCTCTACCAGGCTCTGAGATTCTACTACCTTTAATCTTCCCAACAACCCAATGTGGAGATAGTGGACCAGGTCCAGTGCCTTGCCTCAGGAGCAGGATTCAAATTAATATCTGTCTGCTCTGTCCACTACATCCAGGAACGAGGAGAATTAAAAACACACAAGGCAGTCTTTGGCCTCCAGGCATCCTGGCCATCTGAGGAGAGAGTACAGGGGCTGAGTCTTTTAGAGTTTAAGAGAGAAGGGTGCCTGGTTTCGTAGAGGTGGAGGAAGGGGCATTCCAGGGGACTGTGAGCAAAGCTTGGAGGTGGTACAACCCAAGGCATATTCACAGACGACGCCAGTCTGCAGTGTCTTAAGTGCCATCCTGGAGAGCTTTGGTTTCTAGTCAGTGATAACTTCTGAGCACAAACTACAGATACCTAGTAGCTATCTGTTAGCCCAGGTCCCCAGTCTCTTATCAAAAATCCTGGCACCAAGTATGTTTCAGAATTCAGATTCTGCCTGACTTTATGAAAGTAATAATGTGCTCCAAGGACACGACCAAGTGACCGACTCAGACGCCTGTCTCAGGCCACACCGGGAACCAGTTGGGAACGCTCTCGGACAGATCACATGCACAGCAGGGCGGGGTCTGGTGTTTCATTTCTGGGGAAGTCCTTGCACAGTCCAGCAGAGGTCCCGGAGCTAGTCTTTGCCCCCCAAAAGTGACAGCTCAGCTGTGAGGAGATGAGATTCCCGTCAGGCGGGTGCAGGCGTTTCTCTGGCCTAATGAAGCCCCATGTTCTCTCTTGCAAGGCAGGTGTCTCTTGTAAAAATGCCATAGGCATGGCTGCCAGAGTCCTCACAAAAAGTCACCACACTCAGGAAACCCCAAATCAGCAGCTGGCTCCCTACTCATAGCTTCTTCTAGTCCACATGCAGTTTTCCATTCTGGGTCGTTTGTCCCATAAGTGTGGCCTGTTATGTATGTAGTTGCCTTGCTGCCTTATCCCGTCTCTAGGGGAGCAGTTAACAGGTTAATGAAGGTCGTTTTCTCGTGCATGTTCTGTGTGTTTTCTGACACCTTCATCGAGGTGAGCCCTGAGTCAGACATTCATATTCCTGCAACGAAGTGCGCCGATAGTAACACAAAGTGGGAGAAATAAAGGTTAAATGAACCTCACATCAGCTCAGGTCGGGTTTTGTGCCAGATGAGCTACAAAACAGCCTTTCAGTGTTGGGAGCTTTTGGCATTGAGGAGTATTTGGAAAGGGGATTGTTGACCTGTGCGTTTCTCAGGAAATGTCATGAAAGACATGCAAGTCGCCTGCCTTACCACTAGAGGGCCCCTGGTTATCATTTTGTCCAGGATCCTTGCTAATGGAGGTTTTTCCTCACTTCAGCTTGCAGATGCCAGCAAGTTACCCAACCTGAAAGAACTTCTCCAGTCCTCTGGAGACAGAGAGAAACGGGCCTGGGACCTGGTGAGCTGGATTTTATCCTCAAAGGTCCTGACAATCCACAGTGCAGGGAAGTCAGAGGTGAGCCTTTGGTCTGCAGGATCACAGATTCCTAGGGCTGAAGGGCTGTGGGACCTCCTTGTGCACCAGAATAACCAGGGCAGCTTGCTGAAAGTGCAGACTCCCAGACCCCAGAGATTCTGATTCTGTGTCTGGAGTGCGGCCCGGGAATTTGCACACTGGCAGTGCAAAGCTGCCTTCTCCCTCTTCCTAGCTGCGTGACCTTGAGCAGGTGACTGGGTACATTTCAGTACCTCGGTTTCCTCATCTGTAAAGTGGGGATGATAATTATGCTTCCATCAGGGAACTGGGTGTGAGAATTGAATGAATGTTTGCACTTAGAACAATGCCTAAGGGCTCAGTAAATCTTGGGTGTCACAAGCACCCCAGGTAATTCCCATAAGAGTGGACCCTTGACCATACCTTAAGAAACTCTGGCCTAGTCCAGTCATCGGGAAACAGAGGTAGAACCCGAAATAGTGGAAAACCTTAGGCTCTGGGTTCGATTCCTCCTTCCATCCATTACTGAATCGCCTTTTCCCCAATTGTAAATTGAGAATATTAATAGTTACCTGAGAAGGGAGCTGTGATAGAATGTCACCCCCAATACGGTTTCTGGCACAGACCAGACACTCCATAATTTGGTTTCCCTTGCCTGGCTGGGATCTTCCAGGGACAGGCTGGCATGACAAGGACCAGAGGGTAGGACTGGCAGATCGCTGGTCTGGTGCTCTCTCCTCTGAGTGGCAACAGGGGTTTATCTGTACTGTTCTCCACTTAATTAATCAATTTTAATTCAAGAGCATTCAATTTTACGGTCTCCTGCTAAAGACAGAAGTCCTCCTTAGGTGGTGTAGAATTTGGTATCTGGGATTCTGGGGTGTAGGGGGGACAGCCATCTGTGTTGGATGGTAAAATAACAAAGAGCTGTGGAGTGGGAGTTAGGAGACCCGTACTCAGGTCGAGGCTGGGCTGCTCACTCCTGGGTGATCTCTGGGTTTCACTTTTGTCATCTGTTAAATTGAGATTCATTCATTCATTCATACCTCATATGGGCATCAAGTGCCTACTAGATAAAGTAGATAAGGCAATGGCTCCTTGACTTTTTTTTTATTTTATTTTATTTTTTTGGCTCCTTGACTTTTGATTATTAACCAGTTAAATTCCATTAAGACATGGAGTCTTGGCACCCAGGATTATCAGCTTTTTATTGTGCCCAAGTAAGGACATTAGCCCACCATGTATCATCATTTTATAAGAGGATGTTTTCACACAAAAAAGGAGGATAGTCCTGATCTCAGAATAAAGGAGAGTTCTTCCAAAGAAAGGCTTGTGGCAACCTTACGTCAGTATTAACGTATCTGTTCTATTGCCCTTATTCTTCTCCTTTAATCATAACCCAGAGAAAACTTCACGATAGACTGGCTTTAATCTGTGACTTACTGTTTGGAAATCGCTGAAATGATGTGGTCTCTGTCCTGAAGAGGATTGTTGCCCTTTAGTAAGGAGCTCACCTTTCTGTATCAATCAGCTTTTGGTGCATAACAAACTGTCCCCCAAACGTAGTGGCTTAAAACACCATTGATTGCTTTTCACAATTCCATGGGTTGCTTGGGTGGTTCTTCTGGCTGGGGCTGGCTTGCCTGGGGCTGGATGATCTAGGGTGGCCTCACATGTTTGGGGCTTCAGCTGGGATGGCTGCTGTAGTTGGGGCCTTCCTCCATGAGGTTTTCATCCTATTGAAGACTAGCAGGGCTTGCTCACATGGCAGTGAAGAGGGAAGTGTTCCCAGCAGCAGACAAGGAAGGGCAAGCCCTTTTCAAGTGTCTGTTTGCCATATATTTACTAAAGTCCCATTGATGAAGGTAAGTCACACGGCCAAGCCCAGATTCAAGGGGCATGGGAGGAAAAGTCTGTGGCCATTTTTGCAATTGATCACACCTTTCTACCCCCGAGATTATTGTAAAGATGGAATACAGGAAATAGATGTGAAAGTGGTATGAAAATTAGAAGTGATCTTTAGTTAGAAGGAGCAATTCATGCTTCTCAGTTAGCCTACTGTAGGGAAAAGGTTATTAGAGGGAAGCAGTCTTGAGCTAGAAGCTCTGAGCCTGTTTACAAATTGATGACTTTATTCTCATGAAACCAGTTTTCCTCATGAGCAGATCCCCTAGGAGTTAAACTCAATGCTTTAGGAGGCCATTTTCGCAGCATATTTTACCAGCTTCCCAAATAAAATTGCGACTCCCTACATGTTTTCAAGTTTGAAAAGATCCAAAAGCTGACTGGTACCTCTCACATGCCTGTCCCCGTGCCGGACTTCCTGTTTGAAATCGAGTACTCCGACCCAGCGAACGCCAAATTTTACGAGACCAAAGGAGAACGAGACCTAATCTACGCCTTCCACGGGAGCCGCCTAGAAAACTTCCATTCCATCATCCACAATGGCCTGCATTGCCACCTGAACAAGGTGGGGCCTAAGCCTGCTGACATGCGGGGGTCAGAACCCTGGGGAGTTTGCTGGTGGGGGTTGGGGGGTCGTTTCACTAAGGCCTTGCCACTCAAAGTGCGGTCTGCAGACCAGCCCCAGCAGCAGCCGCCCCTGGGAGCCTGTGAAAATGCAGGATCCCGGGCCCACCCTAGACCTTCTGCATCAGAACCTGCATTTTAGCAAAACCTCCAGGAGATTCCTATGCTGATTACACTTTGAGAAGCATGGATTTAAAGATGGTTCCCAACCTTGGCTGCACATTCGGAATCACTTGGGGAGCTTTAAAAATCCGAATGCCCAGCTGCATCCCAGACCAATTAAACAAGAGTCTCTGGAAGTGGCCCAGGCAGCAGCATGCTTTAAAAGCTCACCAGGTGATCCCAGGTGTGGCAACCCTCATTACTCAGCGTGGTCCTTGGACCAGTGGCATCTGCATCACCTAGGAGCGTGTTGGAAATGTGGAGCCTCAGGCCCATCCCAGACCACCTCCTCAGAAAACACACTTTAGCAAGCTCCCCGGGTGATTCATGTGCACGTTGACATTTGAGAAACAGTTCCCTAGGGGACACTCCAACAGAGTTGGCCCTTAGAGAAATTGAGACTTGTGATGAGGAGGGGTCCTTTCCTTCCATCCTTGAGCTTCATTCCTACCATTTTTTAGAGTCAACAGCTGGCACTTATTTTGTCTCTCAGTGAGGTGTAAGAGAAAGAGTATAGACAGAAGCCAAAAAGACCACCTTGGCAGCTCTGTGGCCCTGGGCAAATTTACGTAGCCTCTCTGAGCCTCAGTGTTCTCATCCGTAAATAAGACGCCATTACCCACCTGCTGGTGTGCTGAGATGGTTGAACCAGTTCATGGATGCAAAGGGCTCTTCCTGTTTTAGGCACCAAGGCCACAGTAGCTGCTTTTATAGGCTGATGGAGAGGGAATCTGGTGGAGTTAGGGGGCTGCAGCCTTTCCCCAGGCGTGGCAGCATCTGCCTTGTCTGAGGGGCTGGCTCCATGAGCCACGGGCTCAGCTGTGGCTGATGCAGCCCGAAGGCTAGGAAGACTTTCCCAACGCTGCTGCGTCTGATTAGTGCAGTTGGTTTTTGCTGAGGATGACCGGCTTGTTTACACTGGCTCTCAACTTACTATTATGGCCAGGCTACTGGAATCCAGGGGCCTCCGCTTCACACCGGAGCCAGCCTGGAGAAGTTGCCTGCGGACTGCAGTCTTGTACACCAAACCCTTACTTCACTGCCCCAGCGGTTTGCTGCTTAGAAGCATCTCACAAGAGTCCTTTGGTAAAGGGGATGCTCTTCTGGCCTCCTCTGTCTGAGTTTTCAGTGAGGGGCTTGCTTGAGGGAGCCCACCTGCCACTTGAAGCTGTGAGACTGTGGTAGAGATACCCCAAGTTTCCCACTCTTGTGCACCTCTGTTCATGGCATCCTTGCACAAGGCTCTTGAGCCTAGGGAAGGGTATATACGTGGCAGGCATAAGTGGAAAATGGATGTGGGCGTCAGAGGACACCCAGCGTCCTTGGAAAACGTCTGTGTCAGCTTTTGAGAGATGAGGACACTACCTAACCTGGCAAGGGGCTTCCCAAAGACCAAGCAAAGGCTTGTTTCATTTCCCCTAAGCTTCACTTAACCAACTTAGAATTGTGGAAGCCTGGTGCAACTAAGTAGCTTATTTCTCAATTTCCAAGCATAGGATATTCAGTGAGCTAAGTCCGCTCATCTCTTAGATACTGATACTGTGGCCCAAGAATAGCAATTGAATTTCAACTTGAATGTCAAATTCCATTCATTGGTAGCAGCTACCTGGAATGTTAAGAAGGATTCTGAGTCAGTGTGAATGAATGCCATGATTGATATTTTTGTGTTGGCCATCATGGTTGATTATTGATGTTTACCATGGGCAAAGGATGTGTTTGCTATGCCTGCCAAAGCCTCAGCCTGCAGGTATTGCACCTGAGATTCTTCTCTGTCATCTGGCGTACTTCCTCACGGAGGGCACCAAGTTAGCACCTGCCACCAGGGAACTGCCTCCCAGAGTTTTGGACATTTTCTTGGTCAACACCAACACAGAGTAAAACTTACCTTGCCCCTCATAGAGGCCTTCCTGTTTGGGTTATAGTTTCTGGTCTGGGAGATTCATTTCTTTCCTATGACTCAGGGGTGGGCCTCATGGCCGAGTGGTTAAGTTCGGGTTCTCCACTTCGGCAGCTCAGGATTTCACTGGTTCAGATCCTGGACACAGATGTGGCGCTGCTCATTAGGCCATGCTGAGGTGGCGTCCCACATGCCACAACTAGAAGACCCACAACTAAAATATACAACTATGTACTGGGGGGATTTGGGGAGAAAAAGCAGAAAAAAAAAGAAGATTGGCAACAGTTGTTAGCTCAGGTGCCAATCTTAAAAAAAAAAAGAAATGACTCAGATTACTTCCCCTCTCAGGTGTGACCTCCCTCCCTGTATATAAAGGTGTGACTTTGCTTCTGCAAGCCCATCAGTGTAACCATGTTTAACACATTCATATAACAGGAATTACCACATATGCTATGACATAAGAGCCTGTGATGGAGTGTCCACCCCTCTCATGTGCCAGGTGTCCTGCTAGATGCTTTCTGCACATTCTCTCATCGAATCTTCATCCACGACCTTCTGAAGGAGATACTCGTATCACCATTTTTTACATGTAGAAACTAAGACCCAGAGAGTTTAGATAACTTGCCAGCTTGTTGGAGGAATAGGCAGGATTCAAACTCAGGTCTGTTGGGACTCTTATACCTATGGTTTTCTGACTCACCCTTGACCGCAGGAACTACAAGTTTGCCAGGCTAGTTAGCCACATCCACAATCAGTTAAACTGCCATCAGATAGGAATGTGGTTAGTAAAAACCCTAGGATGATGTGATAAGATTATGTGGCCTTGTACCTTTTGCTGGGGAAAAAAAGAGACTGGAAAATTTTCTTTGTACAACTCTGGTGAAGAAAGATCTGTGTTGTCTTGCTGTGCCAACCCTGCATTCACAGGCCCTGTCTGTTTTCACTTGACCTCTGCCATTCCAGACATCCTTGTTCGGGGAAGGGACCTACCTCACCAGTGACTTGAGCCTGGCCCTCATTTATAGCCCCCACGGTCATGGGTGGCAGCGCAGCCTCCTTGGCCCCATCCTCAGCTGTGTGGCCGTGTGTGAGGTCATTGACCATCCAGATGTCAAATGCCAAACAAAGAAGAAGGGTGAGTGAGCACTTGGCCCAGACCTGGGCTGTGCATACTCTTGCCGTTGGCCCAGCTGTTCGGTGGGGTGCCCATTGCATACCAAAAGCTGGGCTGGGTCCAAACCAACGTATGACAGGGACTGCCTTCAAGGGGTGAGCAGTCTCCTTAGGGGTTGAACACACGATGGAAAAGATCTCACTTACTACAAGGTGCTGGGTAGGGAGTGCCTGGAACTGGGTCTCATTCACTCTTGGGTGCCTAATGTCAGCAGCGAGCCTGGTACGTACTTGACATTCAATAAATATTTACTAAACTGAAGCTAAAGATGTGTATCCAGATCCTGTCCCTCCAGGCTACTCTGGTGTGTGCCGGGGCCCCCAGAGGCTGTGAGGGGCAACTCAGGCCCCCGTGGGGAGTAAACCCCAGGCTCTCCTGGGAGTCAATGACTAGCTGGCCGCCTCAGTCCACTCCTCTGAGGTTCCTTAGATTCTTTGCTCTCTGCCCCCTGCGGTTTTGCCTTTGGAGACAGAAGAGTCACAGAACTGTCATTCTCGTCTCCAGAACTGGCCTGTTGGTTCCACAGGGACAAGGAGAATTAAGAACACTGTCTGTTCTTGGCCTCTAATATAAAACAACTGGAATCCCGAGGAACCGGCCCAGGCCTGATGCCACCCTCTCAAACCAGACAGCGTGAATATTTGCATTTATAATTGTTAGGAAGTTTGCAAACCGTGACATTAGACATCAAAACAAAACCTTGCAACACCTGCTGGCACGCAGCTTTTTTTTTGTAAAGCTTTTTCGTGTTATTAAAAGTTTTTGTTTTTTAAACAAGTCTTGGTACAAAGGGTAGAAGATAAGTGTTCTACAAAGCTCGAATCCAGAATGGTTCATCTAGAATGCCTGCTAAGAGACTTGTTTCCCATCCAGTCCTGTTCCCAGTTCCTGGTCCCAGATTCTTGTTTTGTTATGGCCATCAATCTGCTGCTTACCTCTGCTTTCCCCACTCGGTTTTTTCCCCTTGTATCCCTCTTATTTTCCTATTCATTTTTTCCACCTCCTATTTGTCTGTCTGTTGGCTTCTCCTGTTTTTTTAGTGCTGCCTCACATACACAAACAGGCCATTCCTCAGCCTGGTGGGGCTTCTCCACCCTAAAGACCAGGAGGCTTGACCTGTTTCTATTCATAATTTGCTGCTTTTATTATTGTATTTCCCCCACCCTCTACTCTCCTCATTCAGATTCCAAGGAGCTAGACCGCAGGAGAGCGAGAATCAAGCACAGTGAAGGGGGAGACATCCCTCCAAAGTACTTTGTGGTCACCAATAACCAGCTCCTGCGTGTGAAGTACCTGCTGGTGTACTCACAGAAGCAGCCCAAGAGGTGAGAAGGACGGTCCCCATGTGAGGCCCAGGAGAACCACTCAAGGCTGCACAGTACTGGGTTCTTAGTATAGCACCCCCTTTCCTCCAGCCTTAGACCTCGGCTGTGTATCAGGTATATAAAGCACTATGCTAGACACTGTGAGGGGAGGAATAGAGGTCCAATAAGATGTAGTCCTGGCCCTAAGAGGACTGTGTACTCTAGCAAAGAAGATAGAGATTCGTAAACACAAATAACACGAGGGACTGACTGAAGCCAGATTGGCTGCTTTAGACCGTGAGGCCCCTTAGCCACCAAGGCTCCAGACTGCAGTCTGAAAGCCACTGATTAGGTTAAGCTCAGAGGCTGGAATTGTGTGCCACCCAGCTCTGTCACTTCCCACAGCGTTTGCTGAACCACTGCCTGCCCCTCTTGGGAGCAGAGATGCTTCATCTTTATCTCTAAAATGAGGGTGTTAAAACCAACAGCCGACAAGGCCTTTGGGCTCCTAAGAGCCAGGGTGGATGCCTCCTCCCATCTCAGCGGAGTGGATGTGGGGGTTGTCTGCAGGGTTCTCCAGGGCTGGGGGTCACTTTGAGATCTTATCATTGTTGGGGCTCATGGTAGAGCTTCTCCTGGGGGTGAGCAGCACATAAGACAGGAAAGGGGGCCACTTTTAATACTCCCCACTTCTGCTTGTACATACCAGTGGGTTCCACACTTAGGATTTCATAAACTGGTAAAATCTACCCCTTCGCCCCAAAATTTGGGAAGTAGGGTTCCTGAGTCTGGGGAACATTATCCTTTGGTTTAAAATCATCTGGCTTTTTCTACTTGAAAATTCCGTTCCTTCCCACTTCTCCCTGGAGTGTCTCTTTCGTGCACACTTGGACGGTTTAGATCATCTCTCAGCGGACTAAGAGGATTTCCCCCGCTCAGATTGCTATGTGTGCATGTCTAAAACTGAAACGACTTCTGCTAAATAACCCGCCACCTGCTGCCATCTGGATAGACACCTTAAGCAAGGTCATTCTTCTAGATACCAAAATCCTACTTAAGAAAAGATGGGTTATAAAAGGTGCATGAGGAGCTGTAAAAGAGAGGATCGGGATGAGCTCATTGCATAGCTGTCTTTTTACATTTAGAAAATGTTCTGGTGAAAGGCATGTCGGTGCCAGAGCAAACAGCCCCAGATTTTTTAAGCAAAGGAGCACGCACGAAGCTTCATTTCATGGCTCGCTCAGAGGATGAAATTCATCATTTCATCTTCTTTGAGCCAGAAGTTGTTGCATATACTTTAAAAAAATGTTTTTCTCTTTTTTGCTAATGTCATTCTTTTTTCCCCCTTAAGCAGGGCTTCAAGCCAGCTCTCCTGGGTTTCCAGCCATTGGTTTACGGTCATGATATCCCTGTATCTGCTGCTGCTGCTCCTAGTGAGTGTCATCAACTCCTCAGCTTTCCAACACTTTTGGAATCGTGTGAAGAGATAGGAGTCTTTCTGGGCCCGGTGTGGGGGCCACCTCGACCATGTGCCTTATGATAACTTGTTCTGTACCTCCTGTGCCCCACATCCAGCCAGGTTGAACCTGGGGGCCAGTTGGGGACCACAGGACAATTTTCACATGCCATAATGTATCGATTGCCTTTGATGATGCTCCTGGCCACGCTCTGGTCAACGGAGACCCCTGGTCTCTCACTTTTAGGTTTTGGGGGCACCCTCCAGACAGGGCTTCTCCCTAAACGGTCCTAAGGAGTTGGCTTTTCTGCCAGGGCCAAAGGAAAAAGTCCTGCTGCATTTAAAAACAAAGTGTCCAGGCCGTCAGTGCTGTGTTTACAATCGCTCCTGGCAGATGTTGGCCCTTTCTCTAATGCTTTCTGGAAGGCGGAAAATGTGTAGTGGGGACTATAAATCACTGACGATTGCCTTGTTTTGACTTGAGACACCCAAGAGGAGCAGTCATGTTTCTCATAAAAATTGGTGGGATCGTTTTTGAATTCCATCAGCCTTTGTATGTGAGTGCAAAACATTTTCACGGTTTTCTTAAGTCAACAAACAGCCTCCTGCTACAGCCGTAGCACCCCCCCGCCCAACCACGGATGAGAAAGGAGGGAGTCAGAGACCTGAAGAAAAATATGAACTTAACAATGAGCGACTCAAGTTGGCTTTTTCTAAAAATTACCAACTGCTGATTACAGCTGAAATGGAACCAAATGTTTATTTTCTGATTTTTTTTAAAAAATAGCTATTTGACAAATGCATCTTTGTGAGCTGAGTAAAAGGGGAAATTTCTAAACCTAGAGCACCACTTGGGCAGTGTCCACAGCCTCTCTCCTGGCCATGATTTAGAGAAAGGGGTTTAAGCTGCAGGTCTGCCTCCTGTTCCTGTTCTCATGAAGCTGCCTTGACCGTGGCCTGCCAGCCACAAGCGCCACGCCGTAGGCCGTCTGTGGGCTGCCAGCCGGCCTTGGAGACAGAAGCCTGCCTCAGTGTGCCACGGATGTGCGTGGACGGAGCCTCCCACGGAGGGGTCGGGTCTTTAGGACTCAGCCTGGGCTTTAAGTGTGCAGGAAGAGCCTCTGGCTGCCCAGAGAGCGGCTGTTTTACTGGCTGTGTTCTCTGCCCCTCCTTCCTGCCCCCTTTCAGCCATAACGGAGCCCTGTCTGATCTGGGAAGGGAGATTTCTGTAAAGAAGGGGGAAAGTCATTTTTCTATAATTTGTGAAGTTGTAAAAAAGCCACGATCATGGTTTTTGCATTGAATGTTGGAACATTTCAGAAATAATAAATGTATTTTCCTAATTACCAAGTCGCTTTCGTGACTGCTTTCGACCTCAGTGTGTGTCTGCCGTTGCTAAAAATCTTGTCCTCTCCTTCCTTGTTCGAGGTGGCTGTTTGCTGGAGAGCATGTATCACGAGGATATCCAGTAGGTGTTGGATTTCTGGTCATTGATATACCAAATATGAGCACCTCCTGTGTGCCGGGCACTAGAAATAGGAGCAGGACCAAAGTCAAAATGCCCCTGCCCTCACGGAGCTGACGGTCTGGCAAGGTGGGCAGATGGACAGACATCCTCAGGAGTGAGGTTGGCATCATGTGATATTATAAAGGAGTTTTGGAAAATACTTGGCAAGGAGTCTTAACAAGGTCTAAGGTCAGGAAATATGGAAGTAACACATGTAGGCACCTTGCATGTACTGGTTTCTTTAATCCTCATGACGTAAGAAATTGAAGTCCTAGTGAGTTGAATAGTTTGCCCAAGGTTATATGGCTAGGAAGTGGCACAGTTGGGATTTGAACCTGGCAGATTGGTTTCCTAACCACCATGCTATACAGCCCTCCTGGGCTCCTGGAAAAGGCGATGTTCAGCTGAACCCTGAAAGAGCCATTGGTGTTGGGCCAAAAAGTGGAGGAAGAGTGTTTCAGGCAGTGGGAACAGCACATGCAAAGACCTAGAGTTCTCCCTGGAGAAACTCAAGGCAGGAGGGTCACAAAGGAAGAGGTTATGGTGAGAAACATTGTAGGGGGTGGGGTAGGGAAGGAGAGGGCTGGAGAGGTGGGCAGGGGTCAGATCCCAAAAGACCTTAAAAACTGTGGGCCAGGGAAAGCCTTTAGCAGGTTTGACTCAAGGAAGTGATATCAGATTGAGTTTTCAGAAAAATCACTCTCACTAGTGGTTGGAAAGTAGATTTAGGATTATTTTGAGAATTAAAAGAAATGACACAACAGTGCCCAGCACAGAGCAAGTAGCCGATATGTTTCAGCTGCTATTATTATTAGTATCATTATTCTTTGTTTTTAATGGCCCAGCAGAGAAGATGAGCATGCAAAGAAGACAGAGCAGCACTGTCCAGGGAGATTGGAGGAAAAAGTGTCATGGAAGCCAGAAAGGACGTCTTGATGAGCAGTGTCGGATGCGCTGTGCAGTCAGGACTCTGCCTGGGCAGTCCCTCTCGGATTTACACGTTGGAGATCATTGGGGAACTTGGTGGGAGGAGTGTCAAGTAGAGCTCAGCACAGGGCGTGTGGACTAAGTCTTACCGCACAGATGGGAAATCTGCACAGTTTCCAGGTCTTCTCAGGCAACATTTATTTAAAACCTAGCCCTTTTTTCCTGAGGTTTCTTCCTGGGCCCTCTGCCAAAAGAGGGAACACGATAGCTCATGTGACTGTGGGGCAGGCACTGAGCTTATGGTGGGGACATGAGGATGGATGGAGAATGGTCCTGTCCTCCAGGAGCTCCCAGGCCAGTGGGGGGCTATCGTTCAGGTACATTTTGATAGAGGGAAAGGAAATCTTTGGAGTCTAGAGGGTTAGCACGGGCAGGAGGGAAGACTAGGGCAGGGCCACATCATGGCTTTCGTAGGCCCTGGCACCTTTGCCCTTCTGGGCCCCTTCCTCAATAAAAAAATGTTTATATTTTATGACTGCGTGGGTATAAAGATGAATATATTATACTGAAATATTTTCTTCCACTTAAAAGCTCACTTATTTTTCTTCTGATTATAAAGGAAATTAAGACATTTTTGTAATGTGGACTTTAAGCCCTGTGCCTAATGGATGAGTCAGCCCTGCACTAGGGTGATGGGGGTTAGTGTGAGATCTCTGGGTACCTGGGAATGGAGAGGCAGGAAGGAGACACACCCTAGAGACTCCCAGTTCTGTTTAGCACCAACCCAACATCTATGGCAGACCCCACGGCCAACCAGCTCCAGGAAGGGGCAAATTTGGGTGCTGGAGATTGGGAGCTCAGGGGGCTCCTGCTGCAGAGACTTTTTCACGGAGGAGGAAGAAGCAGGCTCCTTCTGACAAACCCCTCTGGGCCAAGAGCTTCGCCAGCAGCTGATGGCAGACGAGACTAGATGTGGTTCAGCTGGAGCCACTTCACATCGGAGTCCCAGCTGCCTTGGTCTTGCGAAAGCAACTCATCCGCCCTCTGTCACCAATGCCACTGTCAGGGGGACAGTTTTGGGAGAGGTGGCAAGTGGACTCCCAAGGTTAGGTATCTGCTTCTGGGAAGTGCCAAGAATTCCCTGAGCTGTCAGCTTCCACCACAAAGGGAAAGGGTTTTACTCTGTGGACTTTGGGATAAGCATACATGTGTACGTGTGAGGGAGATGAGTAGGGATGTGGTGCACCATCGTTTCTGATTAATTCATTTCATTAGACACTGATGGCCTGCAAAACCAGGAGTGGGTGGGCAGTTTGTGATTTAAAGAGCCCAATTCAGATGTTTTCTTTAGAAAGTGGCTCCATGCATCTGAGCCCAACTCGCTGCTAAACCCAGGAGGTTTGTGTTGGCTTGCAGTCAGCGCACTCACCCTGCCTGTTGCCATGGTGATTCTTAGGGCTGGGTGGTGCTGCATTCAGCTCCTCACAAAAGACCCAAGGCCATGCCCCTCCCTAAACCCCCTCCACAGCCCAACCCATCCCTCTGCCCACCCCCCTCCTCTCCACTCTGCCCCACCTCATGAGTTTTCCATCTCTTGGCCTTTGTTTTTGCTTTTGTCAGTCTCCCCCTCTGGATGGGTTTCTGTTTGTTTCCAAACTGTCTGGGGCTGTGCACCATGGAGACAGTGTCCTGGGCTGCCTCTAGCCCTGATCTGGTTAGAATAAGCCCCTCTCCTTTGCATGCATCTCCAACCTGACATTTGGAACATCCAAAACAATTCACGATATTCTGAAGCAAGATAGAAACCATCATCTCCACCCATTCCTGCTGGCACTCTTGTCCACCTGGAAAGGGTTTTTAGGAAATTTCCAGTGTTCCACCATAGTGTTCATATAGTGCAGCCCTGAGAAGGGGAAGCAGCGTTTATTAAATACCTACTGTATACCAGCCATTGGGCTAGGCTTTGCTTGTGTTAAAAATCTGGTGGTGAAGTTGATGTTTCCAGCATTAAAATCCAACTGCAAGCTGCTTGAGGGCAGGGCCCAGGTTGTTTTGGCATACCCAAGTGTCTAAGATATGGCAGATACTCAAGAAAAGTTTATTGAGTGAATAAATGGATGAAAGAATGCAAGAAACTTCCCTGCCAGTGGAGAGGGTAATGATTGAATGTCAGCCAAGGTCACTGAAGTTAGACTTGAGAAAAAATGCACTGGCAAAGCAGTGTGGCTGGCTGGGTGAGGGTTTCAGATAAGATTGTGGACATTTGTTGCATTTCAGAGAATGCCATTTGCTCTCTGTCACCAGAAGTACCTTTTGGGCATAGTGGGGAGGAGGCAGGACAGAGCCTTTTGTTTCACTGAAAAAGCTCAGAGTTAAAATGCGAGAAAAGGTAAACTATTGATTTGATGCTTATTCATACACATGTGTAAATGACTGACGACAAAGCCTTTACTAAGAATGGGTTTTAGTAATGAGTTGGTGGGAGTGGCAGTGCTACAGAAAGAAATCACTGGAGATTCAAGGGCAAGAGGAGCTTTGTGTGAAGGGGTGTGGGGAGAAAGGGAATGCTGGGCTACTGGAGTCAAACTTCTCTCAGTGGCCATTTGGCCAAGGGAAGACTCCAGTGAAGACAGTATGTGGTGCCTACAGGCCCTTCCAGCCCTGATACCCTTGGTCAGTTCAGTCAAACTGGCCACGAGTTGGGTAGGAAGGAGACAAGGCCAGTCGGAATTCCTGGGAAGTATGGGTGGCAGACTGGCTTGCAGATGTTGTTTTAGTGTTCTTAAACAAGTACCGGCTATCCTGAACAGGCCTATGACGTTGTCTATGAGGAGTCTGTAGGGATTTAAAACTAGCACATCAGTTATATTTTTAGAGGGCTTGAGAGTGCTTGAAGAGTATTTGTCTTCTTAGTTCTTTGACCATTAATTTCCTTTGGATGACATCTGTTGTTCTCGTCACCCACAGTTCTTTCACCCTCCTGGTACCCTACCCCAGATTCACTCTGGAGAACCAACCCCTTTTCCGCTCGCACTGCATCTTGGTAAAGCTCATTGCCCCTTCTACCCACGCACTCTCGGGGCGGAGCAGTGGCTCAGGCCCCAGCCAATCAGCAAGTTGCATTTCCCTGGCCTCAGTGATTGGTTCAGATATGGGCATGTGACCTGATCAGAGTCTACAAGGAGATTTTTGCTGACGGGCTGCTGGGGAAAGAGAGCTTGCATTCCCACTGGACCTCAATATGAGAGGCTGGCTCTACTGCCGTCTCGCTGCCATGCGAAGCCTCAGACTGACACCAACAGAGTGGAAACAGCCAAGAAAGGAAGAGAAACTGAGTCCTGATGATGTTATTCGAGTACTGAGTCCAGTTGTGCCTAACGCCAGACTTTTCACTTATGTGACCAATAAATTCCTTTTTACTTAACAGAGTTTGAATCGGATCTTGTGGGGAATAAAGTGGGGAGGGATCTGCCATCCTGGAATTTCATTGTTTTTTTGTGTAAACCCTTTATTAAATATAGAGATGTGAATTCCAAATGAGTGAGTCAGGCCTGATGAAGTTTGCCGTGACCCTTGGACTATCCCCACAGAGCACTCAAACCTGTGCAAAATGAGAGATGGGCAAAACACACACACAAAAGACATTATGTTCTGGGACCTTCTGTAGCCTGAGCATCAAGTTGCCTCCTTGGGTCAACTTGGACTCTTCTCCAGAAAGGCTTCTAGCCTAGGAAACCCCAGGGCATGCTGAGGTCTGCAAGCAGCAATGGGTAGATGTGACCAGGGTGGGGTTATAAGCTACATTGGAGGGGCCTGGCCCTCAGGAAGACCAGAGATTGGGTCTGCACCAATAGAAGAAATGAGAGAGAAAGGCACTATCATTTATCAAGTCCCTCCTGCACTTGTATTGAAAAGACTTATTGAAAGAATAATTCTTTCTTGCATTGAAAGAATTATCTTATTTAATCCTCACAAAAAGGATCTGGGCTGGTGGTATAGGGAGGCTGGAGTGGGCAACACCAGGCCCAGGGGAAGCAAAATGAGCTCTCTTCCCAGGCAAAGATCGTTTGTTAGCTCTGCTATGTCTCATAAGCGCTGGGCACCTGGGATGCTGGCAGTGGGACCACAGGAAGGCTCCCCTGATGCCCACGCTATTAACGAGAGCTCTGGGCTCAGCTCCATTCACCTCTCCAGCACTGTCATCATCACTGGAGACCCAGGAGGTGGACTCAGAGGCACATATGGCACTGAATGTGGGGCAGGGAGGGCAACCCCTCCCTTCCATCCCCGCTGCCTGCTCAGAGCTCGGGGAGCCTGCTCTGATTAAATTGCCTTCTTCGAGGGGCTGGCCCGGTGGTGCAGCGGTTAAGCGCACACGTTCCTCTTCTCTGCGGCCTGGGGTTCGCTGGTTTGGATCCCAGGTGCGGACATAGCACCGCTTGGCAAAAAGCCATGCTGTGGTAGGCATCCCACATATAAAGTAGAGGAAGATGGGCATGGATGTTAGCTCAGGGCCAGTCTTCCTCAGCAAAAAGAGGAGGATTGGCAGTAGTTAGCTCAGGGCTAATCTTCCTCAAAAAAAAAAAAAAAAAAGAAAATGCCTTCTTCGAGACCTTGCATCCAGGGGCTGCCTGCAGCCAAATCCCCCTGATGGTCTGAGATGTTCCCGACGTCAGAGGATAAACAGTCTCCCCTGTTCGGCCAGCTGTGCCAAGCAGCATTCCTGTCTCTCAGCCCCGCCCGGCTGGGTGGGGCTGCTGTCCTTTGTCCACCTCCAGCAGAGGCCTGGGGGACCTGGCGAGTGGGTGGAAGGGAGAGGAGAGGTCGCCCGCTGTCTCCAGACTGCACAGGACATTCCCTCGCCTGAGACCCCACTTCACCCCCACGCCACTCAAGCCACTCCTGGACCAAGCTCTGTGTTTGTAATAATGACTCTGTGACTTCGGGGGAGGCCCACACCAGGCCACTGTCCCTGGAATCGGAGTCCCTTCACCCTTGCCCAGGGGCTGCCGGGGGAATTTGAGACTCCTACATCATTCTAGCTAGATCTGAAGTCATCACACCCAAATGGCTCATTTTACAGAGGTGGACGCAGCAAGTCAGCGGCAGAAGCAAGACTAGCCGCTGGGCCTTTCCTTGTGATCCACTGCCTTGGGACACTGGGGATGCTGTGGCTAGAATGATGGGAGGGGCTGAGAGGGGTGGCCCATGCTTTTGGAGAGGAGCAGAGGTGTTTTCATCCTACGCCTGTTTTGGAGATCAGGCTTGCAGCCAAGCCATTTCCTGAGGAAGCAAGGCTTCTGGAAAAGCACCGTTCACCACCCCCTCCTAAATCATCCTGTCGGGATTAGAGCTGGGGCAGCGGGACCTGAGTGTGGCTCTGCCACCATCCAGGGTCCAGTGCCCAGCCTGGGCTTGGCCAGGTTATGGGAGGCGGCAGAGGACAGAGGGCAGAATGCTTGGGAAGGGGGAGCCCGCCCAGCACACACCATGTGCTTCTCTGTCCTAACACTCTAGCCTGGGACTGCGGGGGAGGAGAGCGCAGGCTTTCTCAGCCAGCCTGCAGAAGGAATTCCTCTAGGAGCCCCCTCTGGCTGCAGACAGGAGCGGGAGGGAGGCAGACAGTGTGGGAGCCCAGGGTGGCCCTGGGGTCTCTGTGGACAGGTGTCTCAAGTTTGTCTGTCCCAGTCTGTCTCGGCCTACAGCTTCGTCTTTGTCCAGCTGCGTGTGTCAGTGTGGATTTGTGTGACTGCTTCGTGTTTGCATGTGTAGGCGGCTGCATTTCTGGTTGGAGCTGGATTCCTCAGTGGGAAAGGGTGTACTTAGGTGTCTGCCTGCGTATGTGTGTCCACATCTCTGTGTAAGCTGAGTATGTGGGTAACTTCAAGGCATAGTGTGGGCCTCTAGGTCTTTGCATAGATGAGTGGGAATACGCCTGCCTACGTGGGTCCTTGGGCATGTGAGCGTGTAGGTTGTTTTGGTGTAAACATGCACCTGTTTTTCTAGCTGTAAGTTTAGACATGTTGTGTCTCTGGGAACATGGGCACATATTTGTCAATAAGAGGTTGGTGAGTCTCTGAGAGCACGTATGCCTGTCTATTTACATTTGTGAGGAGCTTTCATTCACTCATTCATGGATTCATTCATACAGTGATTTGCTCATTTACTAAGAGACATCTTTAAAGCACTTGCTCTGTGACTGGCCTCACACTGGGCACTGGAGGTTAGAGAGGTGTCCAGGGCAGCTCCTAACATTCATAAGACCCAGGGCAAGAGTCCAAATGAAGGCTTATATTCGTATGTCTAAATATGTAAGTGTCATAAGTCAAAACAACAAACTTCTAAATAAAATACTCAATCCTCATAACCTGGAAGGCTGGGTTTGATTTTGAATTCCCAGCTCCTCTGAGTTCTGTGCTGGAACTCAGCCACACGGAGCGAGCGGCCCCAGCCTCTTTCCCCATCCTGGCTCTGTCCTGTACCTGAAGGCCCTCACAGGCAGCATGTGTTCCTCCTCATATGTGTCCAAACTCCATGACTGCACCTCACAAACAGCTGCCCCTTGGCCACCATTGGTAACTGTGAATAATGGCTCTGAGTGGGAAATAATGGGGACCCATGTACCTGAGTTGTAGTCCAGGAGGGGTCTTGGGCTCCCAGTGGACCCATTCTTGGTCCCAGGGACTTCTCACTGTGTAGGGTGGAGTGTGGTCAGAGTAGAGCCAGAGTGTGGCCATCTAAAGGCTGGGCCTGGGGTAAGGGCCCTTTTTGCCTGTTTCCTCATGGAACTTGCCATCTGGAAAGGAAGCACAGCAGGTAGAGAGATGAGAGCAATACAACACATGGGTGTAAGTGCCTGTGTGTGTCTCTCTGCCTGTGTATCCATGTCTCTGCCCGTCTGCCCATGTGGATATCTATATGTGTCTATGTGTGGGTTTCTCTGTTTGTTCATCTTTGTCTGCCTTGTTTCCTAGAAGGCAAAGCTTACAGTTTTTCTCCCAGCCTTCCCTCCCCTGGGTTGGCTTAGGACTATGAGACGGGCTGGGGTGGTGGTAGGGACACTGATCTGAATCTGAACCACTGTCCTATGAGCAGTTTAGACTCACTCTGTGATCTGGCCTCGGTTTCCTCATCTCTAGGATGGAGGGGCTGGCTTGTCATGTCTTTAACTCACAGGCCTTGCTTTTTTTACAGAAGGAGTATGATTGATTTCCTGACTTAGTTACTTTCTGGAAGTCAAATTGAGGGATGCCTAATTGTAGAAGCTCTGGGTTCAGACAGAACTGGATTCGAATCCCATCTCTGCTATATACAAACTGTGTTTCCTTTAGAGTTACTTAATCTCCTTCAGAGCTGTGAGGATTAAATAAGATAATGTGAGTACCCTGCCAAACTCTCAGAAGTTCAATAAATATTAGCTTCTGTCCTTATCTAGGATCTTTCCAACTTTCATACCTTACAAATTCTGGGTTTGGTAGACACACTGACTAATTGAAATCACTGGAACCACATGTGTAGGGAGTTCTGGCCCTCTGTTGGTTGGGGGGTGCGGACAATTGGGTGAGAAAATCTGGCCCTTTCTTCAATGCCTTTTAAAAAGCTGCCAGTTCAGATCTGTGTGTGAGCCGCTCCCTGCATCTCATCTTGGATGTGGACCCTTAAATTTTCTGTCTTGCGTAAAGCACCGTGAAACACAGGTTTGACTCCCTCTTCTGACCTGATCCTGCCCCTCGCAGTTTGCTGAGCTAAGCAGGATCAGGCCACAGGGCATAGCTGGGTCAGGTAAGGCCTCAGGCTCCTCAACATGTCTGGGCCTGCCTGACCAGCCCCACTACTGGGCCCATCCAGCCAGGCGGACGGCACCTGTCTCCTATGATTGATACTCCTGGGAGGGCATTGCTCTGCTCCTGGCAGAGGTGGCCTTAGGATCCTGGAGCACTGGGGAGACGGACGAGACCTCCATGACCCCTGTCCCCTCAAGGCCTCTAGAATGGCTGAGTTCCAGCAGGAGCAACACGAAGAGAGTTGGGGAAGGGCAGGTGACAGCGCCTCATGGCCAGAGCTGGTGGGGGATGATCATGTCGGGAATCCCCTGGAGCCTGTGAAAACTGGCGTCTCTTGGGCTCTCCTGAAATATCCCTGACCCGAGGGGAATGAGGGAGGGGTCTAGGGCCTAGCCAGGGTTGCTGAGTTGGGGAATGCTCTGAATATGACCTCAGGGTGGCCAAGGGGCTGAGGGAGACCCTCAAGGAGAGGGTCTGCCCTTGAAGCCAGGCTGGCCATCCCTCTGGCCACTGCCCCCCTCCCCATGGGTGACTGGGATGTGGTTTGATGATCTCCCAGCTCCAGGGGTTACCAGGGAGGTGGGAACAACTTAACCTGCGAAAGGCTCTCTGGGGGTCATTGTGATTTCCCTCCACCTTCTCTGGGCTGCTATATTTGGGGCCAGAACTGGGAATTTTCCTCTTGAAAAAAAATTGAAAGCAAGGGAGCAAGCAGTGGGTTGAGGCCAAAGCAAAGTGTTTAAGGAAATTTCTGCTTCATGTTGGCTGGGACAGGGAATGTCTGGGCAAAGAGCTGCTGACGGCCAGGGTCTCTGGAAGTAAACACACCGCCTCCGATGGCGGCCCTGAGCTCATTTCCCTCAGCAGTGTGAGAGGGGATGATGTCACCAGAGCAGGACCTCCTGGTCATGGAGTTTGTCAGTGAGCAGGACGCAGGCAGCCTGGGTGCTGCTGGCCAGTTATTGCAAACAGCTGCTCCCACACAGGCAGCTCTGACACCCTCTTACACATACTCATCTATGATGGGACTCCAGCCACATCCATGACCCCACAGCCAGGGCATTCCTGGGAAAATGAGATTAACTGTGAAGTTCCCAGCTTTCACGCAAGGCCTCTTCCTCAACCAAAGAGCTAGGCCTTTTCTGGTCTGTGGAGAGGGGCACCTAGGATGGGTTCAGTTGTAAGGAGTGGCCCCTGGAGGTACACCAGGCCCATGTCCTGCCCCTGCGGAGAGCAGGCAGTGGCAACGTGCACCATAACCTGTCTCCTGGGGCCAGGCAGCCAGGTCCAGTGGGGGAGTTTCCATGAACAGAGAGCCCAGGTCAGGGGAGGTTGGCAGGTGGGGTGGGGAAGAAGCCACAAAGCCTTCTCTGTGTCTCCTGCACAGGCTCGTCTTGAGCACAGCAGTCGCCAGGTGAGGCTTTTATGGGGTTTGAAAGCCCTGCAGTAGAGTTTTTGAAGAGCAGCTGCCAGACTTGGGGCAGGCTGTGCAGCCTTCGCCTATTCACCCTGTGCCATGCCCACTTCACCTCTTGGCCGGGCAAAGGGGAGCAGTGAGCCTCCAAGTTGACAAGCGGCCCAGAAGCTTCTTGGAACTGGGCCTTGGCCTGTCACTTCTTTGTATCCCCCAGAATCCTGGACTGATTTCACAGGGGGCTCATCAGTCACACACACCCATCCCACATTGCAACCAGCCCACTCAATGCCCATCTGACCTATTCCAGGCTGACTGAAAACCTCAGACTGACCGGCAGGCTCACAGAAGACTCGCTGCCTGCCTCATGTACAGCCTGACCAATAGGCCAACCCACTAATTTAGTCTCTTTATTAAAAAAAAATGTTTGAACACCTCATTTGTGCCAGTTCCTTTTCTGAGTGCAGGGAATATAGCAGTGAATGAGACAGACAAGATCCCTGATCTCAGGGAGCTGACAGTAAGCAAATAAAACAATGACAGAGTGTGATATATAGATTATGAAGGAAGTAAACAGGATTCTGTGGGAGAGAGTACCTAGCAGGCCCTACATGGATATAATGGTCAGGGAAGACCTCCCTGACACATTATCTGAGACCTAGGCGATGAGAACGAGAAAAAAACCCATGCAAAGAGCATGTGGAAAAGCGTTCCAGATAGAGGGAAAAGTAATGTCAAGGCCTTGAGTTGGGACAGAGCTTGGCAAAATCTTGGAATATCCAGAAGACCGATGTGACTAAAACATGGTGAGCAAGGGGAAGCTGGCATGTAGATGAGGTTGGAGAGGAGGGCAGGAGCAGACCATATGGGGCCTTGTAAAGCACAGTAAGGACTTAGGTGGATGTGAGGGCAAGACCCTGTGGGCTTTAAGCAAAAGTATGACACCTTCAAGAAGAAATAGATAACCTGAATAGCCCTATATCCACTAAAGAAATTTAATTTATAGTTAAAAAATCTTCCCATAAAGAAAATTCCAGACATACATGCCTCTACTGGTGAATTATACCAAACGTTTAAGGGAGAAAAAAAATACCAATTTTATACAAAATTTTCAGAAATTCGAAAAGGAAGGAATACTTCCCAACTCATTCTATGAGGCCAGCATTACTTGATACCAAAACCAGACAAAAACATTCCAAGGAAAGAAAATGACAGACTAATATCCTTTATGAACTTAAATACAAAAAAATTAATCAAAATTCTATCAAAGTAAATCCAACATACATAAAAGGATAACTCATCATGACCAAGTGGGTTTACTGAGAAATGCCAGGTTTGAAATGTTCGAAAATCAATTAATGTAATTCACCATATTAACAAACTAAAAAAGAAAAAAAACATGCAATCACCTCAATAGATTCAGGAAATGGATTTCACAAAATCCAACATTCATTCTTGATAAACACCCTCAGCAAAGTAGGAAAAGAAGGGCAGTCCTTCAACCTGGCCTCTGTGAAAAACCTAAGGCTAACATCATAATTAGTGGTTCAACATTGAATCTTTCCCTCTAAGACTGGGAATGAGGCAAAAATGTCTGTGTTACCACTTCTAATCAACATTGTACTAGAGGTCCTAGCCAGTACAATACAGCAAGAAAAAGAAACAAGAAGCATGCGGGTTGGAAAGGAAGAAGTAAAACTGTCTTCACTTACAAATGACACGATCATATACACAGAACATCCTAAGTGATCTACTTAGGAAAAGTGACCAAAGTTAACAAGCGAGTTTAGCAAAGTTGCAGGAACCAGATCAATACATGAAAATCAATTGTATACGAGCAATGAATGCTTGGAAATTGCATTGTAAAAACAATACCATTTATAATACTGTCAATAATATGAAATACTTAGAGATAGATCTGACAAAAGCTGTGGAGATTTGTACACTGAAAACTACAAAACAGTGCTGGGAGAAATGAAAGAAGACCTAAATAAATGGAAAGAGGTACTGTGTTTATGGTTCAGAAGACTCAATATTTTTAAGATGGCAATTCTCCCCAAATTGATACGTTTAGATTCAAAATAATACCCATCCAAAGCTCAACAAGGGGGCCGGCCCGGTGGTGCAGCGGTTAAGTTCGCATGTTCTGCTTCTTGGTCACCCGGAGTTTGCCAGTTCGGATCCCGGGTGCGGACACAGCACTGCTTGGCAAGCCATTCTGTGGTAGGTGTCCCACATATAAAGTAGAGGAAGATGGGCATGGATGTTAGCTCAGGGCCAGTCTTCCTCAGCAAAAAGAGGAGGACTGGCAGTAGTTAGCTCAAGTCTAATCTTCCTCAAAAAAAAAAAAAATGCTCAACAGGGTTTTTTTGTAGAAATCAATCAACTGACTCTAAAATGTATACGGAAATGCAAAGGACCTTGGATAGCCAAAACAACTTCTAAAAGAATTATAAAGTTGGAGAAGTGTCCCTACTTGATTTCAGGACTTATTATAAAGCTACAATAATCAAGACAGTATGGTATTGATGTAAAGATATGCATATAGGGCCGGCCCGGTGGCACAGCGGTTAAGTGCACACGTTCCGCTTTGGTGGCCTGGGGTTGGCCAGTTTGGATCCCGGGTGCGGACATGGCACTGCTTGGCAAGCCATGCTGTGGTAGGCGTCCCACATATAAAGTAGAGGAAGATGGGCACAGATGTTAGCTCAGGGCCAGTCTTCCTCAGCAAAAAGAGAAGCATTGGCAGCAGATGTTAGCTCAGGGCTAATCTTCCTCAAAAAAACAAAAAGAGTGAGGGACAGTTTAACACAGACTCAGACTGTCTCTAAAATAAAAAAATTTTTAAAAAAGATATGCATATAGATGAATGGAACAAAAAAGACAGTCCAGAAATAAAGCTCCACACATATTGCCAATTGATTTTTGATAAGAGTGCTAAATCATCTTTGAGGAAAAGATAATCTTTTCAACAAATGGTGCTGGAACAACTGGAAATCTGTGTGGAAAAAAAATGAACCATTGCCCTTATCTCATGCTATACACAAAAATTAATTCAAAATGGATCACAAACCTAAATGTGAGAGCAAAAACCGTAAAACATCTGGGAGGAACTCTTCATAACCTTGGGTTGGGCAGAGTTCTTAGATATGACACAAAAAGTGCTATCAATAAGAGAAAAAGTTGGTAAACTAGACCTCATTAAATTTAAAACTTTTGTTGTCCGAAAGATACCGTTAGGAAAATGAAAAGTTGGTCATCAGTGGGAGAAAATATTTGCAAAACCTATATCCAACAAAGGACTTGTATCTAGAATAAATTTTTTAAAAACCTCTTTATATACCTAGAATATATAAAGAACAAAGGATTTGTATTTAGGATATGTTTAAAAAGTATCTTCAGCTCAATAAGAAGACAAAAAATCAAAAATTTTTTGAATGAGCCAAAAGTTTGAACTTCTCCAAAGAAGATACAAATGCCGAATAAGCACATAAAAAGATGCTCCTTTGTTATCAGAGAAATGTAAATGAAAGCATAATGAGACACCACTACACACCGACTAGAAAAACTAAAATTAAAAGACTGACCATACCAAGTGTCGGCAAGCACGTGGAACAACTATAACTCTTCTACACTGCTGGTGGGAATGTAAAATAGCTTAAACACTTTGGAAAACAGTTTGGCAATTTCTCAAAAAGTTAAACACATACCTACCATATGACCCAGTCATTCCTATCCTAGGTATTTATCCAAGAGAAATGACAGCATAAGTCCACACAAAGACCTACACATGAATGTTTATAGCAGCTTTATAGACAGTACCTAAAAACTGGAAACAACCCAAATGTACATCTTCAGGTGAACGGTTAAACAAATTGTGGTACACCCATACAATGGAATACTACTCAACAATAAAAAGAAATGAATTATTGATACAGTGAATACCATGGATGAATCTCAAAATCATTAAGCCATATAAAAAAAGAGTATATACTATATTATTCCATTTAATATAAAATTCTGAAAATGCAAACTAGTCTATAGGGATGGAAAGCAGATCAGTGGTTGCCTGAGGATGGGAGGTGGGAGAGGGAGGGCTGGATTTCAATGCAGCACAAGGAAACGTTTTGGGGTCATAGATATGTTCCTTATCTTTATTGTATTGATGATTTCATGGGTGTATACATATTCTAAAACTTATCTAATTGTACACTTTAAGTGTGCAGTTAATTGTATGTCAATTATAGCTCAATAAAATCGTTCAAAAATCTGTAACCTGATCTAATTTTCTTTTTAAAAAAATTTACTCAGGTTGCTGTGAGAAGTGCCTGGGGGCGGGGCACCAGGAGAAGCTGGGAGTCATCAGGAGGCTGGTACAGTATCTGAGTGAGAGATGCTGCTGGCTGTGGAGACGGTGGGAATGGAGGGCAGTGGACAGATTCAAGAAATATTTTGAGAATTGAACCACAAGGCTTGCTAGCAGTTGTATATAAGGCATGAGGGAAGGATGGCTGTTTCCCACTTGAGTGCTGGGTGGCTGGGGATGCCTGGCCTGGAAGATTTGTGGGTGATGGTCGGAGTGGAACAAGAGTTCTGTTTTCATCCACCTGTGAAGATGGCTGAGTTTCATGAGAAGGGTTTGGGTGGAGATAAAATTTGGGAGGTATTGGCAAAGAAATGGCATTTTAAAGCCAAATGAATGGATGAGATCACATAGAGAGACTAGACGAAGAAGTCTGAGAATTGAGCCTGGGGCATTCCAACACTTGGAGGCCCTGAAGGAGCCGGTGAAGCTCATCAGGAAGGAACTGGAGAAGTACCCAACTGTAGTAATTTCCTAGGGCTGCTGTAACCAATTACCACAAATGGAGTGGCTTAAAACAACCAGAAGTTTATTCTTTCACCGGAGGTCAGAAGTTCAAAATCAGATCACTGGGCTGAACTCAAGGTGTCAACAGGGCCGCACTCCTTCTGGAGGCTCTAGGGGACATTCTGTTCCCTGACTCTTCCAGCTGTTGGCATTCCTTGACTTGTGGCCACATCATTCCAATCTCCAACTCCATGGTCACATTACTTCCTCCTCTTCTGTTCAAGTCATATCTCCTTTTGCCTTACTCTTATAAGGACATTTGTCATAGGATTTAGGGTCCACCCGGATAATCTGGGATGATCTGCTGGTCTTGAGATCTTTAGCTTAATTACACTCACAAGTATCTTTTTTTCAAATAAGGTAACATTCACAGGTTCTGGAGATTAGGATGTGGACATATCTTTTTGGGGGCCTGTATTCAACCCACTGCACTAACTGACTGACAGACTAAAGTAGTGACTACTTGAGTAATGCAAGATGGCAGGACTTCCTGTGCTTGGGAGGAGAACTGAGGAGGTATAGGATCCAGGCTGCTGCAGGCTTGAGCGTGTGTGTGGGAGAGTCTCATGAAGGGGGAAGTACTGCAGACAGGAGTCTCCCAGCCCTCCCAGTCCTGATTCAGCAGCTGGCGGGGGCCATCCACACAGCAGCCAAAGTGATCTTCAGAATGCAGATCTGTTCATGTCACTCTCCAGTGAGTGATGCTTCAGTAGCTTCCCACAGCTTTTAAGCCAGGTACCAATATCCTCTCCTGGCCTACAGAGCCTGGGGGCCTGGCCCCAACCCACCTCTGCAGGCTCGTTTCCCACCGCCCTCCCCTGGTATCTGCCTCCAGACACACTGGCTGCCTCTCAGGCCACCTTCCTCCTGCCGTAGGGCCATGGCCATTGTTCACTCTGCCTGGAAGGCTCTTCTTCAATCTTTCACAGAGGTAGCATCCACTAATGCTTCAGCTCAACCCAGATGTCTCTTCTTCAGGGAATTCTCCTTGGGTCCCTGGTCCAGGTCACACAAATATGTGATACAATTTCTCATGGCTCCCTGTACTCACCTTTCATAGCACTATCAAACTTTACAATTGTGTAGCTATCTGTAATATTATTTTAGTCTTTATCTCCACCACTAGACTGTAACTGCGATGAGGGCAGGGTTTGTATGACTCACCACTCTGTCCCAAGAGCCTTGTCCAGTGCTAGGCACACAGAAGGGGTATGCAGCAATTTAAAACACGTCTGCAAATTTTTTAACATTCTTCTCATAAAGAGATAGAGTCTAATTGTGATATCGAACCTGAAGTGAGTTTGTTCACCAATTGCCCAGCAAGCCAATCTCTGACACCGGGTGTAGTGAAAGAAAGTAGGAATTTGATTATTGCACAGTGCTGGGCAAGGAGAGAGGGCAGATAACGCAGAAATCCCAAACTTCCCCAAAAGCTAAAAGGAAGGATTTTTATTTGGGGTTTTAGGTAGGGGAGGGGGAGCATATGGCCTTGCTGGTCGGAGCTTTCCTACCAGCCTGTCTTTGGCCTTGAGACTACTTGCAGAGAGGGGGGAGCCCGTGACCTTGCTGGCCAGCAGCTTTCCCACCAGCCTGTATCTCTTTGTGGGGAGGAGATAATGAATCCAGGTGCTTGTCCTTGGCGGTGTCTATCTCCATGGAGGATAGTGGATTCTAGAGCCAGGAAGCCAGAGAGTAAGAAGGGAATGAGTGCTGTGGTTTTAACCCCATATATGCTGGGTTTAATGTAGGGAAACTGATATCAGGGTTAGTATCAATTGAACTCCCTTTAAATATGTGCTGGTCTAATAACTTGTGTCTAATTCACAGAAGGTGGCAGAAGTGATGCTGTGTGTCATCTAAGGCTAGGCCATAAAAGACAATATAGCTTCCTCCTGGCCTGCTCTCTTTTTGGATACTCCCTTTCAGAACCCAGCTGATATGCTGTGAGGAGGCCCAGGTCACATAGAGAGGCTACATGTGTGTGTTTCAGCCAAAAGCCCCACTAAAAACCTTGCTTACAACCAGCATCAACTATCAGACAGGAACTGAGCAAGGCTTTAGATAATTCCAGCCTCAGCTGCCTTCTGACTACAACCACATGACAGACCCTGAGTGAGAATTGCCTAGCTGAGCCCAGTTACTCCTAGAACCATGAGAGAGAAAAATAAATGATTGTTATTACTATATAAAACACTAAGCGTGGAGATGGTTCTAGTGGTAGATAGCTGGAACAGAGTCCAATAAACACTTATTGAAGGAATAAATGGAGAGAGGTCTGGTTGAAGGAATACTGTCTGTGCTTTAGCTCTATACAAGCTGTGGTTGACAACTCTCAGTTTCTCCTTTTCTAAGAGGTCTCAGAAATCCTGGAAGCCCCAATTCAGAAACTCAAAGGTCTGTACTTCTCATACTCACCCAAGGAGACTGGTGGAAACTCTCTGCTCAAGGCAAACACGACGTGGCCATCAAAAGTGAGCTCTGGGGGCTGGCCCCGTGGCCGAGTGGTTGGGTTCGCACGCTCCACTGCGGGCGGCCCAGTGTTTCGTTGGTTCGAATCCTGGGCGCGGACATGGCACTGCTCATCGGACCACACTGGGGCGGCGTCCCACATGCCACAGCTGGAAGGACCCACAACGAAATATACAGCTGTGTACCGGGGGGCTTTGGGGAGAGAGAGGAGAAAAGTAAAATCTTTAAAAAAAAAAAAAAACATTAAAAAAAAAAAAAAGTGAGCTCTGGCAGGAAGCTCAGAGAGCATTCACATCATTCGGAGTTCCTAATCTTGAGCATGGTCTCAGGGGAGCAAAAGCATACATTTTCTCTGTGTATGTGTATTTTCCTGGGGAAAGGATCTCTAGGCTCTAATTTTTATAAGATTCTTAAAAGGTCTATGTCCCAAAAGTGTTAAGAACTATTGGTCTAGTCCAACTAGCTCGATTTCTAGGTTAAGAAACTGAGGACCCTTCATTTTCTGGCAATAAGGTAGGCTAGGTACCCCCAAATAAGCTTCCTTTTGAAAACAATTCTGGTTAAAAGAAAAAACAATATTTTTTTAACGCACCCATGGCAAGAAAGTGAGGAATACTCAGGCCAAAAAATTCAAGAATCCAGAGAAGTAAGCTGAGCAATGAGACTGAATTTTGCTGTGAGGACATTCCAATCTTATTTATTTATTCACTTGTAAAAAACATATAACATGAGATCTACCCTCTTAACAGGTTTTTAAGTGTGCAGTACAGTATTGTTAACTATAAGCACAACGTTATACAGCAGATCTCTAGAACTCTTTCATCTTGCACAACGGGAACTTTATCATTTTTATTTTTTAACTCAGTAAACTTGTACTTGAATTTTCATGGTCTTGTAGGGGTGGAGTGAATTGAGAGAAACCAGTGGTGTGCTAGTAACTTGTTCTCCAACAAAACAAAGCATCCTGCTTTTCCTGTTTGCTGATTTCCATGGTGTAAATACTCCCACTATGGCCAATTTCAAGCTATCAAGGTACTAAGAACTGGCATGAAAAATTCATGGATATTTGGTTCTTCTGAGCTGGTAGGAGCCAATTTCAGCACATTACTGAGAGAAATTCAAGGCCCTTCTAAGGTGGGAAGTCTAACAAAAACCTACCCCACCCAAGATTGGGACTTCAGTGAATGAATGAACTAGATATAAGCACTATCACCTCCCAACAGACTAGAAAGAAGAATACTTTTGTTAATTTCCCTGTTCTCAGAAGAAAAGAAAATATATCCTGCAAATTTATAACCATGAGCCATACCTACGTGGATTTGAAGCCCAAATTCGCACTATGTAGGTGGTGTGAAAAGTTTAAGTCAAGCATTTAATTTAAAGTGGGCCCTGGGGCCAGACCCGTGGCTGAGTGGTTAAGTTCATGCACTCTGCTTCAGCGGCCCAGAGTTTCGCCAGTTCGAATCCTGGGCATGGACATGGCACCGCTCATCAAGCCATGCTGAGGCGGCATCCCACATGCCACAACTAGAAGGACCCACAACTAAAAATACACAACTATGTACCAGGGGGCTTTGGGGAGAAAAAGGAAAAATAAAATCTTAAAAGAAAAATAAATAAATAAGTAAAGTGGGCCCAGTCTGGTAATACCATAAGCATCTGGCAAATCAAATGCAAACCCTCCTGGGAAAACCCACCTTCATCCCAAGCCCCAAGAATTCCCGCCGACAAAGTTCCAAAAAAAGAATTAGCTACTAGGTGAAAATCACAAAACATTCAGGGAAATGACAGACTGTGGAAACAAATCTGCATAGACTTCAGATGTTGGAATTATCTGACAAATAATGTAAAATAACTATGTTCAAAGTGCTGAAAGTGTAAAAGAGAAGCTTGAAAATTTGAGCAGGGAACAAGAGACTCTGAAGAAGGACCAAGTATATTTGAACAAGAAATAAATAGAACGTCTCTCTCGAAATTTAAAATATCATAACCAAATCTATAAATTCAATGATTGTATTTAATAGAAGATTACACACAATTGAATATATCAGACACAACAAAATTAGAACTGGAGGATAGACCTGAAGAAATTCTCTAAAATGCTGCAGAGAGAAATAAAAAAGATGGAAAATATGAAAAAATGGTTAAATGACACAGAGGGTAGAGCAAGAAAGTCCAAGATACATGTAATCAGAGGTTCCAGAAGGAGAGGAGAGAGATTAGGGGTCATAAGCAATATTTGAATAGCTAGTGTCTGAGATTTATCCAGAAATCCATCGATCCATACATTCAAGAATCTCAGGAAATCCCAAAAGGAATAAGTTAAAAGAAATCCACAAATAGACACATCATAGTGAAAATGCAGAATAGCAAATACCAAAGAAAGTATTAAGGACTGATTGTTTTCAAAGTAATGACAATTAGACTAAAATGGCTGATTTCTCAATAGCTGGAAGACAGTGGAAGTATACCTTAAATGTGCTAGGAGAAAATGACTGTTGATCAAAAATTCTAATATCAGTGAAAAGATATTTTAAGAATAAGAAAAAATAATGACATGATGAGACGAACAAAAACTATATTTGCCACCAGTAGGCAGAAAGAAAGTGATCCCAGATGGAAGGAATGAAAGACAAGGACTGTAGACCAAAGAAAGTGGTACATATATGAGTAAATCTAAACAAATATTGTATAAACCATAATAACAATGTCTTGTAGGCTTAAAAAAACAAGCTAAAATTCAGATACATAAAAACAATAATATATAAGCTAGGAGAGGGGAGATTAGAGTTAGTTCTAAGGTTCTTGTTTTATTTAAGAAAAATTAAAGATATTAACTTAGACAAATAAAATATGCATATTAAAATTTCTAGTGTAACCACTAAAAATAGCAAAAAAGGTATAATTTGCAAACTAGTAAAAGAGAAAAATGAAATAAGAAAAAATAATCAAGAAAACAAGAAAGAATAGAAAAAGAAACCTAGAAAAGGTGGGGGGAAATACAAAATAACAGGGTAGTAGAAATGCATCCATATATACATACACTCATAAATAAATAGATACATAAATGTGTATGTATGTATCAGTATTTTAATAAATGTAAATGGACCAAATGCTTCTGTTAAGAGAAAAAGATTGCCAGACTAGATGAAGCAAATGAATCTAGGTATAAGCCGTTCATAAGAGACATATCTAAAACGTAACACAGAAAGGTTGAAAGTAAAAGGATAGAAAAATCTGTCAAATACTAACCAAAGGAAGCTGATATAACTATATTAATTTTAATCAAAATAGACTTTAAGACAAAAAGCATTATGAGAGACAAAACAGTCATTTCATAATGATAAAAGGTCCAATTCATCGGAAAGATAGAATAATCTTAAATTTATATACACCTAATAATATAACTTCAAAATAGATAAAGCAAAGAAAGCAAAATAAAAATAGACAAATTCACAATACAGTGGGAGGTGTAAACACACCTCTCTCAGTAAGTGACAGATCAAGTCAACAGTCAGTAAGGATTAGGAAAATGAGGTCCACAGAGGGGAAGTGACACACCTTCCTTCATCCTTTCACAAACGTTGAGTGCCTGCCATGTCCCAGATACCACACTTATATGTGTCGTCATTTAATCTTTAGAGAGAAAAAAATGCTCTGACTTTTATAGGTAGGAATGTTAGTCCCATTTACAAATTAGGAGGCTGAGGCTTGGAGAGGTTAAATAACTTGGATAAGACGCTCTTCCTCAGAAATCTTACATGTCAGGGCCAGCCTCGTGGCCTAGTGGTTGAGTTTGGCACACTCTGCTTCAGCAGCCCAAGTTTGGTTCTCAGGCACGGACCTATACGACTCATCGGCAGCCATGCTGTGGCAGCTTTCCACTTACAAAATGGAGGAAGACTGGCATAGACGTTAGCTCAGGGAGAATCCTCCTCAGCAAAAAGAAGAAGAAGAAATCTTACATGTCAAATCTCATTCCCTAACACAGCCTTCAACCTTCTTACTCATGGAAAATCTTAATCCACCTACACCTCCTCCTTGACTCCTTTAACTTCCGGGAGACTTCTAGTCCCAGTCTTTTTGCCCACTCCCATCACGCTTCCTTCTTCCCCAGCCTGGACCCCTGGAGGGTCATTTGAATCCCTCCCTCCCTAACACCCCTGATTCCCTTGCACCCTATCCTCCTGGGCTCAGCTTATCCCTGCATGACGCCTAGAGTCTGCCTTTTCTGTTCCTGAGACTGGTTGGCCTGCTGAGACCTACTGGAGAAAGCTGCCCATCTCCACAAATTCTCCTGGTTCCTGGATCCCATTCCCTCCACTAATTCTGGGATCTTGCTCCATCAGTCCTGCTCACCCCCATATCTATAAACCCTCACTTTCTTGGCTCCTACTCACCCAACAACATACTCAAGTCTCTTCCATTCTAAAAAGGATCCTCTCTCCCCTTTCCGGCCACCACATAACCACTTCAGTCCCCTCCCCATGCAGATTTCTCCGAAGAGTAAGTAACACTGTCTCTACTTCCTCATCTCCCATCCTTCCTTCCTCATCCTCTGCAGGCTGGCTTCAGACCCCATCACCCCACTGAGACTTCTATTTCTAAAACCACCAAGAACCTACTAATTACCAAGTCCAGGAGAGATTTTTCAGTCTTTTTATAACCTGGTCTCCCCAGGCCTCAATAGCCTTAAGATAAATAGAGCTACATGAATAAAAATGAAACAATAAGCACCCCAGTTCCACCTGTTCTTTTCATCCACCTGCTGAGGTGGATGAGAAGCCCCTCCAGCCTCTGCAAAGCCCACCCACGTATTTCTGAGAGCCCTCAAGCCCTCACTCCTAGGGGCTCACAAACAGCCTGATCCAGTAGGGCTTATTTCCTTGCTCTGAATTCATTGACCTCTGAATTCTAGCTTTTGTTTCTTTCTGGCCTGAGTATTCCTTACTTCATTACCAGCTCATCAGTGCATTTAAGAAGATTTTTTTTGTTTTATACAGAATTTGGTGTTGTTTTCAGAAGGAGGGTTAGTTAGAGTAGCTGGACCACTTTACCGCCGGAAGTGTTCCCAGCTTCCTAGTCTATGAAATGAGGTGATTGGACTAGATCAGTGATTCCTGACTTTTTTGGAACATAAACTATACTGGAAACTTTGGTGTCCTGTCCAGAGACCCTTGGGTTCCTTTCACCAGCTGTGTGCACCTATCCCTTCATTGAACTTTGTTCAAGGACTGTCCTGGGGCACTGGAGGCTTCTTGTCCCTTAGAGCTGGAAGTGCCTGGCAGTTTATGCCTCATGCTCAGCTGCAGGTCACCTGGCCGATGGCCAAGGACTGACTGCTGTGGGAGTGCAAATGTCCAGCCACTTTGTCTTGAGTAGGGACAAACTTAGAGGTGTAATTAATGCTCCTGAGTTCCCCTCAGGGTCAGGCTGAGTATGGGGTTTAACACAAAATTGCTCTTTCCCGGCTTCTTCCCTTCCTCTGCTATCCTGCTTCCCCTTCTCCTTCACCGGATTCTCCGGGGAACATTTCTTCACTAAATCACTTACGCACGAATCTTTATCTCAGGGTTCGCTTCTGGGAGAACCTGACCTACAGCATGGATTCCCTTGAGAAGCTGAAGAAAGTTATGGACCTTGTCCCCAGAAAAACACACATACACACTTTCAAAATGTTGTATAATTCTTTTTGCTCCCCCAAAGCCATCCATGGAACCAAGATTAAGAAGTCTAGACAAAATGATCTCTGGGGTCCCTCCGTAGCTAACTTTGCCAGGTTCTCTGCTCTGTGTGGGTTTGAGGTGTTTAGTTTTGAATTCCTGAATTGGGGCTTCCAGGAGAGCGGGATCCAATTTTCTTTTAGTAAATTCCTTTTCTGTTTAAACTAGTCAGCGTTAGTTTCTCTTGCTCTCAGCTAAGAATCTAGACAGAGACACTGCCACGTGCTTTATCTTCCGGTACCTCCTGATTCCTCTTTGTTCCCTCCACACCATGCTGGGTTTGCTCATGCTGTCTTCTCTATCCAGAGTGCCCTTCCTTTTCCTTTTCATCCAACTGCCATTCATTTTTAAACTCAGCTCTGTCAACACCTCCTCCAGGAAGCTTTCCCTGAGAGCCACCCTCAGGATGATGACCTAGAGAGGCCCCAAGAACAGGTGGCCCACACTAACCCAGGCATGTTATGGTCAGTGCATCAAGCTCACTGTTTTACAGTGATCTGTTTACGGGTCTATCTCCCCCTCTAGGGAGTAAGTTCCTCAAACGTAGGGACAGAGCTTCATTTTTTTCTGTACCCCCAGCACCTAGCTCAGGGCTTGGTACATAGTAGAAGCTAAAAACATTTGTAGGATGAATTCCTGAGTACGGGTAATTTGTGGTGAAGGCAGGCTTTAATCCAGTTTTTCTGGCCTCAAAACCCATGCATTTTCCATCTTAGATACCAGGGGGTGGAGGCAGACTTGTTGAGACGGAAGTTTTGTCCAGCTCAGTAGTTCCCTGTTCCCTCTGGCCCTGCTGAGCCCAGCCAAGGGGCCCAGAGCCTCCCTGTGCCCACACTTAATGCGCCCTCCTTTTAATGTGCCCACAGTTGGAAAACAAACCTGGGCAAGATGGCGCTCCCCATGGTGGGGGCTGTGGCCTCCGCTCTTCCTGGACTCCCCTCTGGTGGGGCCCAATCTGGCAGCCCTGCTGTCCCCTCCTCCTTCCTGCCTTCTGTGCTGGCCCCACACCACACTCCCTGTATGTCCCTCCCTCTCCTTTCCTACCTCTGGCTGGGAGCCTGGGACCCAGGCTGTGAGTAAACCTCAGAAGAACAGGGTCTCCAGCCAGCGCCTGTTTTTCAACCACAGCTCACCTGAGGGAAACCAGCTGCTTCTTCTGGCCAAGATCTCCCCTGGGGGCTGTAGCCCTGCAGCCCATCACTGCCCCAGTGAAGAACCTCGGGCCTGGGGAGGCTGAGGGCTCTGGCCTCCGCTGTGGACCTGGACTTTGGATGAAGCTCCCCAGGCAGGGGCTGCGCCACCCCCTGGAGAGAACTGTTCTCTCCCCCTTTGTCTGAGCCCTTGCCAACTCTGGGATATGGCCCTGGTGGGGGACATTCTCCTCACTGTGAGAAGCAGCTTTGCTCTCCACTCTCTTTCCGAGGAAACTCCTGCAGATCCTCTCTCCTCAGGATGAGGAAAGCAGACGCCACTCTCCCTCCAGGCCCCCAGACATCCTCTCCTCCCCCGGCTCAGGGCAACCAGCTCTCTCCTTGTTTAATTCTCGAGTGACTGCTGCCCTTTACCCTAATGTGCAGAGGGGGTGACAGGAGCAGGGTGACCTCAACCCCCTAGTCCCACTCTCCAGGCTCAGGGCCTGTGTCTGGGGAGGGGAAGCTGTTGCTCAGCTACAAGGCTGGGTCCCTCTGGGGAGGACCTGGCCCACCCAGCAGAGGGGTCACCAGGGCAGGTTGGTTGGGTCCAATGGCTGGGGGCTCAGAGGCATCTGTCTGTCGGGGGCCTGGCTTGGAAAGTCACAGAGCGCCCTGCAGGACCCCTCACCCGCCTTTTCAAAGTGCTTTCCCTCCACCCCTGTCAGGCGTCCGTGGGATCACATTTTCGGGAAAATGGGTGGTGTGGTGCCCTCACTCATCAAAGCAGCAGCTGGCACCTGTAAAGAGTCCCCTTAGAAAGTGCTTTTCTGTCAGAGAAAGTGGTCTCAGCTGTGGCTGCAAGTGAGAATCACCTGAGAGCTTTTAAAAATACCGACATCCAGGCCGCACCCACACCAATTAGATCAGCATCGCTGAGGGCAGGCCTGGCAGGGACATGTTCTAAAGCTCCCAGATGACCTGAATATGCAGCATTCGAGCCTCAAAAGGACCTTGAAAGACAGGCCTTGTTGCCATCCCCACTGTATAGGCAGGGCTCAGAGAGGTAAAGCCACTTGGCAGAGGTCAGAGGGCACATGGAAGGGGTGGAACTGGAGTCTCAGATGGAACCAGGCAGGTGGCTCCCTGCTTGCCTTGGATCCAGGCTTCCTGTGGGATCATGAGGCTGTCCTGAGAGCTCGTCTCCTTTGGTCAGGAAGACATTTCTGGCACCTCTTTCTCCAAAGTGCTAGGCTGGGGCTCCTCCAAGCCCCAGAACATGGGGGGTCACCTCCACTCACCCAGCCCTGTGTTCCTCTCGCTGGAAAGGCGTGCCCTTTGGTGAGGGAGAGGAAGCATTTTTGAGGTGAAGTGTTGTATAATAGCCAGGAATGGAAAATATTAAAAGCCCATGGGCACCAACAAGGTTCACACCAGGGCCAGAAAGTCCAGAAAAAAGAAGAAAGGCTCCTTGCAGTGGAGGCCCTGGGGCTGGCGGGATCAGCCAGGCTGCC
The DNA here is from genome assembly GCF_021613505.1 of Equus quagga. NCBI lineage: Eukaryota > Metazoa > Chordata > Mammalia > Perissodactyla > Equidae > Equus > Equus quagga. The sequence continues at coordinate 58,889,637 of NC_060268.1, read as the reverse complement.
CACACCCTGTATCCCAGGCTGCTTCCATGTTTAGGGTTAGAGCAAGCCTCACTTGGGCCAGAGGAAGGTTCTGTGCTGGTGACCCTGAGAGGAAAGCCACACCAGTGTATTAGGTATGGTTTACTTCTCACTCCAAATGGGATGGTGGGCATAGGGGTGTGGGGCCGTTGAGGGTGGGATACCTTACTGGGAGCACGTGCGGCTAGGCCAGCCCAGGCCACATACAGGTTCTGAATGTTCTGGGTGTTGGGATGTGGAGAGAGTGAGACATGGTCCCTGTTCTCTGGGGGTTTCGCCATGGAGATGGGCAGGCAAGAAAACAAAGTCAGCAGAATGTGATACTCCTCTCCTGGAGGAGTGCACAGGGCTTGAAGAAGACAGAAGAGGGGCAGTTAGCTCAGCCCTGGGCTATGAGGAAGGGTTCCTGGAGGAGGTGGTACCTGGCTGAGTCTTATTACAAATAAATACAATAGATAGAATAGATAGAATGTGCACAAAGCCGCTGTGTGGGTAGATGCCCTTAGAAATCTATCTCTGTGTGTTTGGAAAAAAAGACAGTTACAGATGCACAAGCAAATGGACTCATTCTCCCCATGGAGCCCTCTGCCATCTCTCCCTTTCCCATTGCCAAACACAAACACACTAAGGTTCAGAAACACTTGAAGTCACAATTACATATAAACACATACACACGTACAAGGTAGTGGAGAATGTACCAGAATTCTTCTCAGTGAGAGCTGTTCCTGGAAGAGAAAGGTTTTAATAAGAACATGGGGTAGACGATGAGGCCTCTGGTGCCTGAGGATCTGCAGGGCCAGGCTTCAGAGGCTGGGAAAGCTGCCCTGCTGAGAACAGGGAGAAGAGTCTGGAGGAGGCCTAGGGAGCAGTGGTGGAAGCGGAGGAGGAGGGAGCTTTAATCCTCTAATGCTCTCATTTTGCTGTGGAGGAAACAGGCCTAGAGAGGGAAAGTGAAATGCCTAAAGTCACACTGCACCTGGGCATCAGAGCTGAGTGTGAGCATCTACACATCCGGACACGCCCAGTCGGGCCTGTACGCTCCCACATAGCCACTTGCACTACACAGTTATGCACACAGACACTCCACTCCACAGACACAGGCACTGGCCCCAGGGCTGCCGTCATTTACACTTCAGGCTGCTCAGATGCCTCCTTAAGCTGGAGCAGCTGATCATGCCCGCCTGCCCACTCCCACCTCCGCTCCAGCCTTTATGGATCACGAGGACCATGGTGGGAAGTAGAGCATTCGGGAACTTGGGGTCATACTGTCTATAGGTCTGCTCCAAGCATTCCCTAGAGACTCCCTCAAGCAGGGCAGGAGGTTTACCCCAGAACTGACTCAGAGCTGCCCCAGCACCAGGGGTCAGGGCTGGGCCTACATCCTCCAGGGAAGATGTCTCAGGGCAGAGCCAGAGGCCTCACCAGTCTCAGAAGTGGGACTGAAGTTCCCGAGCTTCACATCTTAGTGAGATGCCAGGGAGCCTACTGGAGTGCAGAGAGGAGCCCAGATGTGGAACAGGGGACCTGGGCTCCTCCCTGGCTCTGCCCCTCCCTCCATGAACGGCCTTGGGTAAGCCCTTTCCCCTCTTTGAGGTCTATGGATTTATGATGTTGAGCCAGGTGCTGGGGACACAGAAATAAGTAAGACATAGTCCTTGCCCTTCATGAGTTCAAGTGAGGAAAGACAGCATTCCCAAGTGGAGCAAAGAGCTCTTCAACTCAGAGTGGGGCCAAGTAGGAAATGCTGAGGCTGGGGCTGGGGCAGCTCAGAGGGAGGAGAGGGGTGTGGGCTGGAGTGTTCAGGGCATATGTGTAATGTTTCAGGTATGAGAATAAACCCTCAAATCATGCTGGTAACCCTCACGGTGCCACAGACCGTGGAGCCTCTTCTAGCTGAAACTGCCCACCCACAGCCCAGTAGTTGGGGAAGCAGTACCACCATGGTGTTTGGCCAGGAGTGGCCACTGATTGGCTCAGGCTGAGTACCTGACCTAAACCCAGCCCATCCATACGCCAGCTGGTGACTTGTGAAGGGCTTCATGAGAAAAGCTCCATCCAATAGGGGTGGGTGTGGGAACTACCTGAGCCAATCAGAACGGTTCCCGCTGGGATTTGAACTAAGAAAATGCAGGAGATGGACCTGTCAGGAGCGAGGGGCAAGGGAAATTGCCACATAGAGAGAAGCAGACACATAGGAGAAATACCAGGCAGCCTGTGTGAGAGAGGCCTGCCCCAGAGTTGCCCAGCCCAGCTCCTGACTTTGTCTATCTTTACAACAAGCCTCTTTTTTTCTCAGAATGACCTGAGAGTTATCATTTTGTTCTCTGAAATGCATAACCAGTTAAGGAGCCCCCTCATCTCCCTGGCGTCCCAGAGAGCAACCAGCTTTATCTTGTATGAGAGGCCACTGTGAGAAAATGGAAAGATCAGAGGACTGGAAATTAGGAGACCTGGCCTGGGTTCGAGCCTGAATCAAGTCCCTAAGCTTCCGCAAGTGCCTGGTCTTGGCAGAAGTCTCGTTTACCTTGCACAGTGTCCTTTCTCCTTCGCTGATTACGATCAGGCTAAAATGAAAATCAAGAGCAACTTTGACAGGTGAAAGCAGCCAGAAAGGTGGAAGCAGCTGATGCTTCCCAGGGCATTCTCCTCCCTCTGTCGGACGGAGGCTGGTTGATTGGGTGTAGAGGATGCCAAGCCTCTCTGGCTGAGGAGCCTCCTGGGAGGTAGGGGAGTCAGTGGAGAGGAGGGGCTGTGCTGGATCCAGGACTGTGTTTGACAGTCACAGCAGTCTCCTGGTGCAGGTCTCAGCAGACTCCTGTCTGAGTACTGGGGACAGCAGAGGGGCCGTAAGGAAAAGCTAAAAGAGCTGTTCCAAAAGTCTGTGTCTTATTTGGGCATAAGCAGTTCTGTTTGGGGTCAGGTAAGAGAGACATTCATTTCTGCTATGCTACTGACTTTGTGCATCACAAAAGCTCTAGAGTCAATGCCTCAAAGAGCCACAGTCTTTAAAAAAAAAGGTGGGGGGGAGTTAAACAGAGAAAGGATAGTCTTGTCAACAAATAGTGACAGAACAATTGGACATCCACATGCAAAAAAATAAACCTTGACCCATGTTTTGTACCATATGCAAAAACTAGTTAAAAATAAATCATAGACCTAAAGGCAAAACCTAAGACTAAAAAACTCCTAGAGAAAACATAGGAGAAAATTTTTATGACCGTGGGTTAGGCCAAAATTTCTTAGATCCAACACCAAAAGCACAATCCATAAAATTAAAAAATTGATAAACTGGATTTCATCAAAATTAAGAACTTCTGGGGGCCCACCCTGTGGTGTAGTGGTTGAGTTCGCACACTCCACTTTGGAGGCCTGGGGTTTGCCACTTTGGATCCTGGGCACGGACCTATGCACCACTTATCAAGCCATGCTATGGCAGGCGTCCCACATATAAAGTAGAGGAAGATGGACATGCATGTTAACTCAGGGCCAGTCTTCCTCAAGAAAAAAATTAAGAACTTCTGCTCTTCAAAAGACACTTAAGAAAACGAAAAGACAAGCTACAGAGTGGGAAAAATATTTTCAAAACACTTATCTGATAAAGGACTTGTATCTAGAATATATAAAGTACAGGCAAAACTCAATAATAAGAAAGCAATCCAATTACTAAGAGGGCAAAATATTTGAACAGACACTTCACCAAAGTAAATACATGCATGGCAAATAAGGGTATGAAAAGATGTTCAACATCATTGGCCACTATAGAAATGCAAATTAAAACCACAACGAGAGCACAGCCACCTCCACTAGAAGGGCTAAAAACCAACCAGCAATAGAACATGAAGCTTTGACAGTATCAAGTGTTGATGAGGATGCTGAGCAACTGGAACTCTCATACATTGCTGGTAGGAATAGAAATGGTACAATCCCTCTGGAAAACAGTTTGACAGTTTCTTATGAAGTTAAACACATACTTAACATATAACCCAGCAATCCCACTCCTAGGTATTTATCCCAAAGAAATGAATAACATGTTTACACAAAAATCTGTACACAAATATTTATAACTAAAATGTAATTGCTAAAAACTGGAGACGATCCATCTGTCCTCCAACTGGCGAATGGATAAATAAACTGTGGTATAGCTGTACCGTGAAATACTACTCAGCAATAAAAAGGAATGAACTCTTGACTCATGCAACAATGTGGATGATTATACTAAGTGAAAGAAAGCAGACTTAAAAGGCTCATACCAAAGGATTCCATTTCTATGACTTTCTTGAAAAGGCAGAACTACAGGGAAAGAAAACAGGTCAGTGGTTGCCAGCAGCTGGGGATGGAGGGAGGGGCTGACTACCAAGGGAACTTCTGAGGTGATGGAAATATTTTTATATCTTGATTGTGATGGTGATTACATGATTCTTTGCATTTGTCAAAAATCATAGAACTGTACACTCAAAAGGGTGAATTTTATAGTATGAAAATTATGCTTCAATTTTTAAAAATGGGGTTGGGATTCAAATTCCTTTTTCCCTTTCTTTGCCTTCCCTGTCACTACCCAACATCCTGTCTTCCAAGCTCTTGTTCTCCTGGGAAAAAAATGCCCTGATTCAGCCACCGTGAACACTGCTTTGCTTCTGGGAACAAAAGGCCAATCCACTAAGAACTGTCTCTGCAGGCCCACGTGTCTGACGCTTTCCCTCTGTCCCACCCCGTCTGGCTAAGCCTGCTCACCAAGGCCTCTCTAACCTCCATTTCCCCTTCCCTGCCTGCTCACCCTGGTCAACCGGAGTTCTAAATCCTTACAGCCCAGGTGCTGTGTGGGCGAATGATTCTGCCTGGGAAGAGGGAGGTTCCTCACATTCAAATTTCCACAGCTCTAGCCCATAAAACAGCCATGTGTCCAGGGAACATACAGCCAGAGAGAACATCTACCCGCATCTGCCTCACCTCATCCCTGAGCAAGGCTGCCCCCATCAGTGCCGCGGGTTTTTCTGGGCTGCCAGCACCTTGGTCAGAACTGAAGCTGTACCACACCCAGAACCACCTGGGGGCTCTGGGAGAGTCATAAAAAGAGGGCTTGGGTCATGGGAAGCAAGTGGCAGAGTCTGCTAGATGCACCAAGGTGAGCTTGATGACCAATCAGGACAAACGCATCACGTTGAGTGTGACTAGTCGGGGAAGAGAGTGTGAACACTCTTGAGATGACATCCTGGTAAGTGTGCACCCCTAATCCTATGCAAAATTGTAAATGTGGATATTCCTGAGAAACACAGGGGGCACTGTGGGGACATTCTGATGTCCACATATAGAATGTGAACTCCCTGGTTTATGCAGTAAACACTACAATGTCACTGGGTGTGAGCAAACTGTAAGTGTGGTGAAGACTCTCTGGTGGCTATGAGCACGGCATGGCAAGCTAGGTGAACATCATGGTGACACAGCAGGAATCCCATAGTGAGTGGCAAAAACACTGGGACATGTGGGTGTGAACACATTGTGGTAAGCATGGTGAGCACTAGAGATGCTGCGTGTGAGCATAAGGCTGTGACTATGTTGAATACACTATAGGGACAGTGAGGTGACTCTTTTTTTTTAAGCTCGAGGAGTATTCTGTGATGATCACCTAAGCATATTATGCAAGGTAGAGGGCTCTACAGGACATATTTTGGGGTATCTGCCATTCACAGGGAATCTGCTCCTACCTACAACCTGCGTGGAATAAGCATACCCTTACGTGACCAGGTGCTGACCTGCAGGTGCAGTATATGCAGCAACCAGTGTGGCGTGCATGGTCCTGAAGGTTTCTTTCTTTTTCTTCCATTTTCTAAGCTGGAGTTGTTATTATAGTTGTTCAGTTTTATACAACTGTTCTGGGATGTGTTGATATGGTTACAGGGTGGGGAGTAATCATACATGGGTGGGTACAAAGGGACAAAGGGAGGGTAAACTCTGAGGTTGACAGGGGCCTCTTGATATCAAGACTCAATTCCTGAAGTCAAGGTCAATAGTTAAGACATTTCAGATCAACTCCTACTAGGAAAGGGGTGCTTGTGTTTTTAGTGGGTACATGTCATTTTTTACTTTCTGGGATCCATTTTTCCTTCTTCTGATGACAGCACCACAATTTTCCTTTGTGAAAAATCAGTCCGTGTAATCCCAGTGAGGCTGATCTACTCCTGGCTCCAGTAGTGGGCTTAGCAGAGCTTTCCGTCCCATGGTTACAAGGACTGGATCAGGAATGGGCCTGAGAGCCTTCCCCAGGACTTTTGCTAGAACAATTGGGGAAGAGACACTCTCTTTCCATGGAGATTTGAGATGTGCTAGGAGGGTGCCTGAAGCTTCTGGAAGATACTACATGGGAACAGCCTCTGGTCCACTTACTTTTGCTGTGTTACAAACTACCCCAAGTCTTAGTGGCTTATAGTGCCATTTATAATAATAATAATCATTTTATTATATTTCATGGACTCTGTAGGTCAGGATTTCATGTAGTACTTGAGTAGGCAATTCCGCTTTTTGTGACATGAATAGAAGCCAGTCAGTGGCACTCATCTGGTAGATGGGCTGGTCTGGCCTGGAGGGTCCAAGACAGCTACACTCGCTTGTTTGGTGCCTTGGTGGTGAGGGCTGGCAGGCGGGCTCAGCCAGGACTGCTGACCAGAACACCTATACCAGGCCTTTCCAGTATGGTGGTCTCAGGGTAGTTAGACTTCTCACTGGGCAGCTGGCTTTCCCCAGAGCAATTGTCCCAAGAGATTCAAGTGGAAGCTGTTTGACCTCTTCGGACCTAGCCTTAGAAGTCCACTTCATTCTTGGAAACAAGCAAGTCATATGCCAACTCAGATTCAAGGGGAGGGAAATTAGATTCTATCTCTTGATGGTATACTAGCACGGTCACATTGTACCAGAACATGCAATGAGAGCTATTGTTGCAGCCATCTTTGGAAAATACAGACTGCTATGCCCTTCTGAGAATAAAACCATCTCAGAGGCAGTAGTTGAGATATGGAAAGAAAATAGTCCTGATGATGTTTTCTGAGTATCTAGATCCAATTTTCCCCAAGATTTCAGTTATGAGAAGCATCAGATGCCTTTTCTGCTTAAACCAATCTGAATTATGCTTCTGTCACTTGCAAGTGAAAGAGCTTTTACTCTTAGTGTGTGTATCAGTTGTCTATTGCAACATAATAAACCGCTCCAAAACTCAGTGACTTACAACAGTGATTTCTTATTTCTCATGATTCTCTGGGTTTCGCTGGGATGTTCCTCTGCTGGTCTTACTTGGGCTCACTCATGCAACTGGGGTAGAAAGGATAAGATATTCACATGTCTGGCTGTTGGCTGGAGGCCTCAGGTCTCCTCCATGTGGTCTCTCATCCTCCAGTAGGATAGACTGACTTCCTTATATTTTGGCCTCAGGACAGTGTTCCAAGAAAGCGAAGGTAGCAAGGTCTTTTGAGACCTAAACTCCAGAACTTGTACAGTGTCACTTTTGTCATATTCCTTTGTTCAAAGTAAGTGACGAAGCCAGCCCAGGTCAAAGGAGTGAATAAATAGACTCTACCTCATAATGGGAAAGTTGCAAAGGATTTGTGGTCATATTTAATCCACCACAGCATGACAGATAGCTGGATCGTGTTAGGTGGGAGCATCTTTAGATTTAGTGTATGTATAGGAAGCAGGGTGTGTGTGCCAGTCAAGCAGAGCCAGACTGTTCTAGGCATGTTCTTACTGAGGAGCATACAGTGGAAATGTGACTTCCATGGTGGCTCCTCTGAGCTGAGGGCCCTATGACAAGGTCTGCACTAGCCCCCTGGTTCCCAGGGGCAACTTTGAGTTGACGTCTGAGTGACTTCACCTCTCTGAGCCTCAGTTTTTCCTCTGTAAAATGAGTGTGATCCTTCCTGCCTCACAGCTTGGCTTGTGAGGCTGCAGATGAGATGATGACCATGAATGTGCTTTGTAAATTAAAGAGTGTCATCCACACGTGACTGAACGTTATTATCCGAGACTCAAGAAGGGGTAATCAAGGTGAGCCTGGGTGGTCAGAGAGGGCAAGAGGGAGGAGACTGCGATGGAGCTTTTAAAGATGGGGGACATTCACACTGGTGGGGAGGAAGGGCTGTGTTTCAGGATGAGAAGCTGAGGAATAAAACTGTAAAGGCACAGAGGTGGAACAGTGGCAGACTGTACCCAGGACAGGGAGAACAAGGTCGGGGGCGAGCCCTTCCACTACCCTGGACTCTGGGTCTCTGGGCTCCCAGGTACTGGGTCAACAGCCCCTGACGGTCACTCGGAGCTGCAGTCAAGTCCTCCAGTCTCCGGGGCTCATCAGCTGCCTGTCGCTACCCAGGCTGGCAAAGGCTCTCAGGCCACAGTAGGGTGATGATGGGAGCATGAGAGAGGTGGTCAGGCAGAGTGTCAGAGACAAAGCACCTTCCTCTGGAGCCACCAGCACTAGGTCAGACCCCTCCCAGTGTTCCTAAGCTCCTTTCCCCTCAGCAGGGTGGGGACCCCTGGCCAGGCTTGGGTCACAGATGGCCTGGCTAAACTGGGCTCCAAACCCCTAATCCCCTGGACAGGGATGGGGGTGATTTATGGGTTTCCAGTGTGTTCCAAGAAGGAGCTTGGAGCTGCTGCAGACTAGCCTGGCCTGCAGAAGCCCCAAATGGCTACTCATGGCTGGGGCTGACGCCTCCAGGCCAGGCCCTGGACTCTCCGAATCTGTGGCTGCCTCCCAAGCCCTGTCTATTCTGGGGTCCTGGCTGATGAGAGCAGCAGCCTCTCCCTCAAAGGAGTCCTGGGAGGAGGAATGGGGATAGGCTCAGATTCGCCCAATCTAGCCCTGAGCAGCTGACAGCTCAGTCCCACTTGGGGACAGGAAAGGATTCTTTGATGGGGTTGGGGGAGGTCAGCTAGAGGGACGCAAATGGCAGGGCTGGAATCAGAACCCAGGGATTCTAGCTCGCAGTCCCTCAACCCCGTGCCCACCGTGACAACACCCGCTGGCCACTTGGGGCTAGGTAAATGGTGGGGGGACCTCTGTGTGCTTGCTGGGTCAAGCAAGGAGACACAGGTAGGAATCGTGGCTTAAGGGGCTCCACTTTGCCAAACCTTCACCCCATGGGGTACTGTGCCTCCCACCACAGAAAGAGAAGAGAGAGGTGCAATTGGAAGCGGGGGGAGTCCTCTTACACCCTGGGGTTCATAGACTGGAGAGCAGCTGATTACCCTGACATTTACCTCTGGACCTCTGGTTTACCTCTCCCCATCTTCCTCTCCCATTTACCTTGCTCTCCTAATCCAGTCTTGGTGATCCCATTGCTTCTCTGGCCTCCCTCCTGACCCCTGGCCAGACTCCTTGGACCTGTCCTTCCTTCCTGTCTCTCCTTCCCGCAATGTTTGTTGTCAGCGTCTTATCAAACCTTGCAAGAGCTAGTGGGGGCCTCAGAGCTCACTCAGACAAACTTCTGTTGCACTGGTGGGGACACAGAGGGCCAAGGTCACTTGGGGCATTGCTTGTCCAAGGTCACATATCAGAATCAGTTGCAGAGCCAGGACCAAGGTTTTGACTCCCAAGTTCCTATTTTTCTCCTGTTCTTTGATCTGGCTATCGCGGCTCAGCCTCTGTCTGTCTGTTCATCTGTTCTTGGACCAGCAGAATTCTTATGGGCTTCACTCAGTTCATACTTCACCTTCAAAGTCAAGGCTGAAGCTGCTTCATGGCTTGGCTCTGACAACAACCTGGACCAGACTGGGGCTGGCTAAGGCTCTATGGGCCAAGGGCTCAGGGCGGGGAGGGAGACCAGGCTCCTGGAGAGAAAGCAAAGCAGAGCTGTGCCCCAGGTCTATGTGGGGGCTGTTGCTGCTCAACAGCCATTCTCCACCCCGACCTGCTCCGCAAATAGTGCCTATCCAGAGCGATGCTCAGAGGAACAGAGCTCCTAAACCCCTGCTTACACACACACACACACACGCACATATACTCACACACAAAGAGAAAGACACAGACATAACAGCATATACATAGACACATACATACCAAGAAAGGCAGAGACATGCACACAAGCACACCCACAGCTCTCTGGATGAGGGTTTGCATTGCTGCACTGTGGGATCATTCCCGCGTGAGGCTCTTTCCTCTGAGTGCAAGGGCATGTCTCTTCTTTTGTGGGCTCCCAGTGCCCAGCTTAGAGCCTGCCACATACAGGAGCTCGATGAGAGTGTGTAGAAAGAGTGAGCGAGTATGGAGTGCCACAAGGACCAGGCCTCCATCTCCAGACCCTGGCATGAGGCAGGAAGCCCAGCCCAGGCCAGAAGAGTCTGGGACATGACGCAGGCCCTGGCAGCTCCTGCTGTGGTTCGGCTAGTACACCCCCTCCCCATCTTCTGCATCCAACTGGGACTCTGTCCTTGTGTGGTCCATAAACCAGCAGCATCAACATTACCCAGGAGCTTGTTAGAAACGCGAAGTCTCAGACCTCACCTCAGATCTGCTGAATCAGAAACTCTGGGTATGGGGCCCAGCAATCTGTGTTCTAAGAAGTCCTCCATGGGATTCTAATGCATGCTGAAATTATAGAACCACTGCCTTAGACAACAGGCAAACTGATGCTGGGGGTGGGGGGCGGTGCTGGGAAGTTCTGAAGCACAGGCAGCTGCTTATGCCACCTATGGGTGAGGCTGCTGTTCATATGCTGGTGGGCACCCATACCTGAATTCAGACACGTACTCCCACTCAAGCACATATATGAGCAACTGGCAGGGTCTCAGAGAGTCCACATGCAGGGGTTCTGAGGTCCAAAGGGCACAGACAGGCACTCAGATGGCAGTAGGTAGGGTCAAGGAAGAACTGTTCTCACCAGGTGACATCCTGTGCCCTATAATTCTTTTGTCCCTTGTCCCCCCTGAGGTTCTGAGTGCTCCCTCAGAGGCCAGAAAAGATGAGTAGTTGTCCAACTCAGACCAGGCACCCTCAGCTGAAAGACCAGCTGACCCGTGTGCCTAAGAGTTTGGAGTACGTGCTAAAACTAGCAAAGTTCTTTCTCTGCATGGGTGGGCGAGAGCCCGGGGAATGTGGGGGATCGGCAAGCACAGCTTAAGACAAGAGCACACACTCTCCTGAGCCACGAAATGCTGCCCAGATGGACGCAGAATTCCCCTTGGCCCCTTCCCTTCGCTGCTCCCAGTGCCCATCTCAGCTCCCCACTCATCTCTCTGCTCTGTGGAGCCTCAGGCAGCTGCCCCCCTGGCCCATGACCAGACCCTGCGGCATCTCCCCCTGAGGATCTGGAAGTGAAATCCCAGCGTCTGGGAGCTGTAGTGAATGTGGGGAGGGGAGCGGGAGGCTGAGCTTCCTCATGCTCAGATCTGGTTTCGCTGCCGCTTCCCGTGGCACACTGCCACAGGCTGAGCCACCAGCTGTGCTATATAAGGCCCAGCGGCTGGACCGCTGAAGAGACGAAGAAGAGGCGAAGACTTGGACCCTCAGCTGAGGAGTCCCACTCAGGACAGGGTGAGCTCTACTCCTATTCCCCTCACCCCATCCCTGCACCCTGCTGCCCACCCAGCTCTTCCTGTTCTCCCCTGACCACCCCTCATCTCCCCCAGAGAAGACTCCCCTTTCTGCTTTGGAGTTCTCTCTTTTCTCCCATTGGCCCCATGTTTTTTCCCTCCCTCACCTGATGTCAGGGACCCTCCAACGGCCCCAGTCAGGGTCTCTGTACCTCTGGGCGCCCTGCTTCTTCCCTGCGGTCAGCCAGTCTGCTTTGTCCAAGAGTTCTGAGAGGCGTGGGGTGGGGAGACTAACCAGCAGAGCATATGCTGAGGAAACTTCCGTGGGCTGCCAGATGGGAAATGGTTTTTCCACAAGGTGCCTCAGGCCTCCTCGGCCTCCCAGACAGTCCTGGAGCAGGCTCAGACTGAATGCTGTGCAGGCCTGCAGAGCACTCAGCTCCCTGCTCAGAGCCCGAGAGCTTGGGGGAGCTGGAGACCTTGGGGACCCTTGTGTCTCTGTTCCCTGGGCTGAGAGACAGGTGGTGGCAGGGTTCGTGGGCTGAGAGATAGATGGTCTGCAAAGTGGGATTGGTCTATTCTTCCTCTGGGACAGCCAAGTAATCTTGAATCTTTTTTCCAGAAAGGAAGAAGTTCCCCTTTCCCACCACACCCTGGATTTTGGAGGTTGAAGGGAACCACTTTTGAATCTCCAGGAACTGTTCAGATTCTGGGTTGGCCAGAGCTCTGGGGTGAGAGAAGAATGAGCAGGAGCCTGGGCTGGGCTCCACGGGCCCTTGTTCTTACCGCCAGGCCTGCTTTCCTCTCACTGCTCCCGGTCAGCAGTTACTGGGGACCCCTGGCCTCTCACACTGCGTCCCCTCTGCTCTCCTTCAGCAGGCTCCTGGCTGTGTAACTGCCGGCCAGGCCTCAAACAAACAGGCCAGAAATGTGTTCCAGCTGCAGCCCGTGCACATCTGGGAATGCGTTCATGGAGGTGATGTGTCTGAAGCATCTGCATCCTCCAGCTTGCCTGCCCTGTGAGGGGCCACAGTAGTCATGGCTGGGGCTGCACAGCCTTAATATGTAGCCCTTTTGTGCATGAGTGTGAGCCCCACCAAGGGGTAGCAAAGCATGACCCCAAGCCCAGGTCTGGGAAGTGATTAACGAGTCACCCAGAGGCTGCTGGGTGTGACCCCAGGCCCCTCCTCACTGGCAAGGAATCTTCTCACCCCTATTCTCCTTTGTGCCCCATCTCGATGTGGGGCTCTAGTGCTTGGACCCAGGGTATGAATCCAGGCCTGCCTCATTTGAACTCAGATTCTGAGCCTCTGCATCTCCCAAGCTGCCTGGATTCTCAACATGGGCAGGTGTCACCTCTCACAAGACTTCATTCTTCCTTCTACTCCCCCCAGCCTTTTTTTTTTGTTTTGCTAAGGAAGGTTTGAACTGAGCTAACATCTGTTGCCAATCTTCCTCTTTTTGTATGTGAGCTGCCACCACAGTATAGCCACTGACAGACGAGTGGCATAGGTCTACATCTGGGAAAGAACCTAGGCTGCTGAAGTGGAGAATGCCGAATTTAACCGCTAGGCCACCGGGGCTGGCCCTGCCCTTCCACCCTTGACAGGTCAAGAAATAGTTCTGCTCAAGCCATAAGAGGTGACTTAGAAATGTGGGACCTGATGAACTTTGTTTCTTTGTAGGCCATTGGATCTGAGAGACTTCCCAGGGTACCACATTCCAGGGACGACTCGACTCTCTGAAGCACCCTCAGCCATCTCTTGTCACGTTCCCCATGGGGCCTGGGGGAAAGATGGTGGGGACCAAGGCCTGGGTGTTCTTCTTCCTGGTCCTGGAGTTCACCTCTGTGTTGGGTACAGGCTAAGTATTTGCTATCTCCCGAATCCCCCCCTTGCCATAGTGAAGTCATGTCCGGTCTGGGACCCACCTATGCATCTGCCTTGAGCACAGCAATGCCCTTAAGACCTGAGGCTGGTTTATAGACTTACTCATAATTTATACCCTGCTTCTTTCCCCAAAGGATTTGAGATAGTTCCCAATATTAAAACTCACAGATCAGAATCTTTTAAATAAGGAGAGGGATGAGCTGTCATTCAGAGAGAGGAAAAAAGGGTTACTGCCTGTGAGTGCTAAATCTGGCTCTGAGCTTCAAGGGAACCAAAGCAAAAGGGGATCACAGGGGTCACTGAGTCCTCAGAAGCAGGTTTGGGGTTTTGTCTGGTTTTAGTTTCATGAAAATTCTTCTGGCCTAAAGTTCAATTTCATTTAGACCCTGCAGCCAAATTTCACGGACACCAGAACCTTTTCCGGTCTCCTTGTTCTTGGACCCCATCCTCTGGGGACGCTGAGTCCTCAAAGGAACGGAGAGAGAGAATTTGCCTGGTGGGCTCCCTGAGGTATCTGAGCATTCGAGGCCCCAGCACCACCCTGTATACTCTCCCCAACCTCCCCTTCCTCTCCTGATCTCTAACCACATACGCAGGTTAAAAAAAAAATTCTCAAACCCCTCTCTTAAAACAGCATGCACTGCAGGCTTTGTGACTACAGACGCAGGAACAAAGGCTGTCTCAGCCTCTGGCCAAACCCAGTGTGTGCCCACCTCCTGCTTTGCTCTTTCCATCCTGACAGCTGCTGTTTGTGAAGATGATTAACATTCAGCCATCTGAGGGGGAATCAGATTAGTTTGATTAAAAGAGCTCCTATCACCCCAATTAAGCAGTATAGAGAATTCTGATTTGGCTCCTCACGCGAGAGTTAATTGCCTTTCAAAGCTTTTGCAGCCCTCTGCTCTCCTTTCTCTTTCCCGTTCTGGAACCCCCAACCCAGCCTCAGGAGAGGTGGGGCTGGAAGCTGCCTGTGGCCTGAGGACCCTGTATTCATCCTCAGGCAGTTGCCACCACCCTAGGGTCAGAAAATTGAGGACTGCTACCCCGATTAGGCCATATGAGACCTTTAGAGGAGGGTGGACTCCCAGAGCCAAACTTTGCCCAAGGGAAGGGAAATGGATATCTATTGTCCAGGCGTTGAGCTAAAAGGAGTTGCTACCACATATGCAGCAAATACTATGTGCTAGTGATTGTGCTAAGTGGATTTTATGAATGACATTATGTTATCCCCACAATCCTCTATGGCAGGAACTCCTATCATCCTCATTTTATGATGAGGGAATAGGGCTCAGAAAAGTATCTGGCCCCAGGTCACACAGTTAGGAAGTGACAGCCTCTAGAGCTCATGCTCTCCATCTCCGCACACTTCAGAGATGTTTATTTGTGTTACCTCATGGAGTCCTCATGCCAACCAGACCACACTCTGAGGTGGGAATTAACATCTCCGTTTTGTAGCTGAGGAAAATAAGGCTGCATTCTGCCAAGAAGGACAGGTCCAGACCCTAACGTAGGAGCCCCTGCCCACTGGCTGCTCAGCAATGTCTAATGATACATTTCTAGAACAAAAAGAGAACTACCATTTGTTGAGCATGCACTACATGCCAGGTCCCCGCACCCTGAATATGCACCAGGGCCCTATGGTGCAGTGATTATTAATGCAGCCCTATTTTACGGGGAAATAGATTTAGAGGAATAAAGCTTTTGTGAGATTGCACAGCCAATAAGTGGCAGGGTCGGGATTTGAAGCTATGTCCAGTGCTTATGCTCCATCTACCACAACACACTGCTTCCTCGCATCTTGAAAGGCTGGTAGCAGGACAAGTTCTGGCCTCTCACTTCTCCTCCTGGCCCTCAGGGAGGCAGACGATGCTCATCCAGTCAGTGAGAAGAGTCCAGCCTGGGAAGAGGACCCTCAGCATCTTTGCCAAGCCTGCTGACTCCCCGGAGAGTGAGTTGTGGCTGGAGCAGGGAGGGGTCTTTACTGAGCTTGGCACAATGTCGGGGTTCCATGGAAACCCACTTTTACAAGGCATTTGGCCTACATCTATGTCCAGGCAAAGGGTCCTAGTATATAGGACAGCTCAGAATCCTGAAGCTGCCTGATATATCCCAGGAATTGTTGGGACCAGAGCACAGGCTGGTAGGGAGAGAGGAGGGGAGATGAGGATGGAGAGATAGCAGGAGCCAGCTCACCAGCACCCTGAATGCCTGGCTAAGGGAGTTAAAGCTGGGAGTGTTGAGGTCAAGCCACATGGAGAAATCTCACCCCGACAATGTTGGGGATGGGTGGGGATGGGCCCAGGGGGAACCTCGAGGTAGAGAGACCAGGCAGGAATTTACTGATATGGTACAGCCAGGTTGCTCAGAGCTCTGATGGAGCCCTTGGCAGCGCGAGGTGCTGAAGGGTAAGAGGTGGGAGAGATGCTGGAGAGGGAGATGTAATGGGGCCTGAGACCAATGGGAGGGTAAGTGAAAGGTATGAGAGATGACTCCCAGGAGCTGAGCAGGAAAGGGGAACTAGAGCTCACCTGGGGCTCCAGGGCCTGGCTCCTCCTCACCCTGGCTCTATCTCTCAGTTCCTGGCGAGTGGACGACGTGGTTCAACATCGATCACCCAGGTGGGGAGGGTGACATCGAGCGGCTGGATGCTATTCTCTTCTACTATGGAGACCGTGTGTGTGCTCGGCCCCTGCGGTTGGAGGCTCGGACTACTAACTGGATGCCTGCGGGCAGGACTGGCCAAGTGGTCCGTGGCAGTCCCCGTGAGGGCTTCTGGTGCCTCAACAGGGAGCAGCGGCCTGGCCAGAACTGCTCCAATTACGCCGTGCGCTTCCTCTGCCCGCCAGGTGAGCCTGAACAGCCCCCACCCCCTGCTTCCCACCAATCTCGGCACAGGGAGAGGCCAGGACCTGCCTCTGGTCACAGGAACTCTGGATATCACACACGTAGATACGCTTCAACTTGCTAATAATAAGCCACCGTGTCATGAAAGCCGTAATCTTCCCAACAGTGTTCTGTGTTTATGGGCCCTCTCCATTCCATCGACTTCGCTGAGTGCGTGTGCCCTGGTGGTGAAGACCACAGGCTCTGGAGTTGGGCTGTGTGGTCCAAATCCCTGGCCTACCAACTGAACTGTGTTCCTTAGGCAAACTTTTGAAGCTCTCTGAGCCTCGGGTTTCTCACATGTAGAATGGGGGTAATGTCATAGGGGCTTGATGAGGATTAGATGAGGTAATAAATGTAGAGGGCTTAACCCAGGTGAATGAAACTGTTAGTTTCGTTATAGTTCCTATGTGCCAAGCACTGTACTAGTTATCTACATTACTCAACATTTACAACTTACAGGAGGAGTCTTTATTTTGACAAGTCACGCCAGGTTCAGAGAGGTTAGGTCACTTCTCATGATTACACAGCTGCTAAGTGGAGAGCTGAGATTTAAAGCCAAGTCCGTGTTTGCAGAGTCTAAGAGGTCATGCTCTTATGTCCTCCTGCCCACACTGGATAAGACAGAGCCAGGTGCAGGCTTCCCACTTCTTGGATGGACACCCTCCCCTCTTGGAATTCCGCCAGGGACACGGCCTGATCCTGCAGCCCCAGGCGGCAGTGGTGTCATCTGGAGTGGGAGCTCAGGCTGTGCAAGGTCTCCTGGGCCAGGTCTGAGGGCCCCATTCTTGCACAGAGGCCTCAGCCCAGAGGTGAGGAGGGTGGGCAGAAGAGGGCATGATGTCTGAGCCACTGAGGTCCCAGGCTCTGACTTCTCAGGGAGCCCTTCTGCAGGAGCACATGGCTGTTCCCACACTGGAGGAGAGGGAAGATGGTGCTATGCCTGCACATCCCAGGACAGCACACCAGAGTCCCAGTGATTGGCCAACAAGTCCCTCTCGGAATCATCCCTAGCCCAGATGGTACCTTTGTGCAAATTAGAGACACCACTTCCTCAAAACTCTTGACTTCCATCAATTGGAAAACTCATTGCAGTAAATATAAATATCAATGACATCTGTGACATAAACCCTGTCTCTGTGAGAAAAAACAGCCTCAGGGGTCAGTTTCCCCACAGAGTCCCCTTGGGAGGGAAGTCAGGCCACCTGCTGCTCCTGCTTTGCAGGGTCCCTGCGCCGAGACACAGAGCGCATTTGGAGCCCGTGGTCTCCCTGGAGCAAGTGTTCTGCCGCCTGTGGTCACACTGGGGTCCAGACCCGCACACGCACCTGCTTGGCGGAGACGGTGTCACTGTGCAATGAGGCCGCCGAGGAGGGCCGGCACTGCATGGACCAGGCCTGTTCAGGTACTACCTTTGCTCTTGGTACTGGGCAGGGCATGGGGCTGAGGCTGAAGCAGCCTAGAATAGGTTAGACTGAGAAGGATTCATTCATTTATTCAAGTAATAACTGAGCATCTATTATGTGCTCTGATGGGAGATATAGAGGACAATGTGGGAGCACAGAGCAGGGTCAATTATCATAGCTTAGGGGAATCAAGGAAGGCTTCCTAGAGGAGGTGTCCTGAGCTCAGTCTTAAAGGATGAGTACGAATTAGTCATGCGGGCTGATAAGGAAGGTTAACAAAGGCCTAAGGAAGAAGGGAAGCATATGTGAGTCCACCAGCTGGGATGTGGCTGAAGGAGGGTCAGAATCCATATAAGCCCTCCTGATGTGGCCCCTTCTTCTACAGCCTGTGACATGACCTGCTCCATGGGCCAGGTGAATGCTGACTGTGATGCCTGCATGTGCCAGGACTTTGTGCTGCGTGGGGCTGTCTCCCTCCCTGGGGGTGCCCCAGCCTCAGGGGCCACTGTCTATCTGCTGACCAAGACGCCTAAGCCACTGACTCGGACAGACAGCAGTGGGAGGTTCCGAGTCCCTGGCTTGTGCCCTGATGGCAAAAGCATCCTGAAGATCACAAAGGCCAAGTTTGCCCCCATCAGGCTCACAATGCCCAAGACTCGCTTGAAGGCAGTCACCATCAATGCGGAGTTCAAGAGGGCAGGTACTTTGGTTCTCTGGGGTAGGGCTGGGGAGGAAGGCTGGACTTATAAATAAAGGGATTACAGTGCTAAGAGCTGGCTTCCCAGCTTGCCCAGAGTAAAACTCAAAATTCTTACCATGGCCCACAAGGCCCAACATCATCTGGCCCCCCATTACTTCTCCGCTCTCCTCTCATGTTACCTTCCCTTCTGCCTCCACTGAGCCACTCTACTCCAGCCACAATGGCCTCCTATCTATTCCTCAACACACAGGCACACTCCTGCCTCAGGGCCTTTGTACTTGCTATCTACTCTGCTTGGAGTGTTCATCCCCCAGATATTGGCATGGCTCGCTCCCTCAAATGTATGAGTTCTTCCCTGGCCACCTTATCTGAAATAGTCAATTACAATACAGTGTGAGGCTTGGAGGTCATAGAGAGAGAGGCAGGGGGAATTCAGAAATGGTACAGAGTGGCCAGAAGATTCTGCTGGAGGCAGCAGATCATAAATATTGCACTATTCAAAACAGCCAGCTTTGTCCCAATAGCAGTTCTTGGGAATCTTGGCTGGCACAAGGTCCCGTTTGTTCTCCACTGCCCCACCCAGATGCTGCTTGAAAGGTCATGGGAGTAGGTTCCAGGCTGAGGGGGTGAAGAGGGTGGATTCCATTCTGGACCAGCTTCATTATTGGAGAGGGGATGGGGGCAAGGTGTGAAGTCTTAGAATTTTAACAGACAACCCCAGGGAACATGGCTCTGAAGAATCTGTCATAAAGAAAAACTAAAACACCACTTCTCATCTTCTGTCCCAGAGACTCCATACATCGTGATGAACCCTGAGACAAAAGCACGGAGAGCTGGGCAGAGCGTGTCCCTGTGCTGTAAAGCCACGGGGAAGCCCAGCCCAGACAAGTACTTCTGGTGAGTATTCTGCCAGCTGCCTTGCCCAGGTCTCCTCCTGGAAACCAGAGCTTTCTTGCATTGGGTCTGGACTTATTAATCATAGCAATAACCCATAGAATAAAGTTACAAGTAAGGCCCTGGTGTAGAGCCCGGAAGTTCGCACTTACAAGTGGGGGCCAGCAGGGTTGAGGCCGCCTAGACAACCAGCAAGCCCTGTCGTTGTCCTCTTGAAGCTGGGGTCCCCACAGAGCAGCTCTGGTCTTGGGGTCCTGACTCGCATATCCTTTGGGACACAGAACAAGGTTCTTCAGTGCTGCTTCCCCCGACAAAGGCAAACAAAGCCAGAGTCCCCAGTGGCTGTGGGTCCTTTCCCCTTCACAAACATTTTACAGCCACTATCTTGTTCACCCCTCCCAACAATTCTGTGAAGTCAGCTAGGAATCATTGCTTGCATTTTATAGGCCAGGAAGCTGAAGCTCAGAGAGGTGAGACGGTTTGTCCCAGGATCCATAGCCAGTTAGCGCTGGGGCTGAGACTCAGAATCAAGTCCCCTGACTCCCAGGCCAGTCAGTGCCCTTGGATGGGCCGAGTCAAAGGTGGTGTTGGCATCTACAGGGACCCATCCACTATCTGTCTCCCTGGCTGCTTGCTCCTGGTACTGTCCCCAAGGATTCCTGCCCTCCCACTGCCCCCTCAGGCTGTGCCTCTCCATCCCTTGCAGGTACCACAATGGCACGCTGCTGGATCCCTCTCGCTACAAGCACGAGAGCAAGCTGGTGCTGAGGAACCTGAAGCAGGACCAGGCTGGGGAGTACTTCTGCAAGGCCCAGAGCGACGCTGGGGCTGTGAAGTCCAAGGTCGCCCAGCTGACTGTCATAGGTAGGCCTGTCAGGGTCCCTAGAGGGCCCCTGCCAACAGGGCTGGGGAGCACCCCAGAGGGCATTAGTGAGTAGTAAAAACTTGGGCTTTTCTGTGCCGTACAGAGTGCTATGCCCTCCAGGACACAAAGATGGCATAGACCCCAATCCTACCTTCACAGAGCTGCCACTCCAGAGGGGTGAAGAAATGCAGATAAGAGACAAATAAGTAAAAGTAGAGAAATGCAGCTAAAACAGGAGATAAGGGGCCGTGGACTCTATAGAGGAGAGACAGAGACCCCCCCACGCATTAGTGACTGTGGATGGCTGCCTGTGGGAGCAGCATTTCAGTGGGCTTAAATAGGGGTTCTCAGCCTTGGCAGCCCATTGGGGTCACGTGTTGAGTTTTACACCATGGTCTTACTCCAGAGAGTTTGACATCATTGGTTTGGGATGCAGCCTGGGCATGCACAGTTTGAAAGCTCCCTTAGGTGATTCTAATTTGCAAGCAACATTGCGAACCCCTGGTCTTAAAGAATGGCTAGGGACTGTGTGTATGGAGGTGAGGGCATTCCACATCGAGGCACCAGCATGAGCAAAGGTATAGAAGTGGGAAGCTGAGGGGGCTTTACAAGAAAGGGTGACCTGATTAGAGCTGGCTCCAAGGTGTGGGATGGTGGCGGAGAGATTGGAGGCCAAGGCCAATCGGGAACCTGTACTTGCAAAGTGAAGGGGAAGGAGGATATCTTAGTAATTGGCCTAAACAAAACCAAACAAAAGGCAGAGGAAGAGAAAATTTATTGGAAGGATTCTTGAATATTTCACAGACTCCAAGAAGTTGAGCAACAGACCTCAGGACAGACAGGACACAGGACACTTGGACTTTGGTGGAGGAGATGTGGAGCCCTGTCAGCAGTGGTTCCCAACCCATATTACCTACACGCCCTGTTTGTCACAGTTATTTTTATTTTTTATTTTTTGGTGAGGAAGATTGGCTCTGAGCTAACATCTGTTGCCAATCTTCCTCCTTTCGCTTGAGGAAGATTGTCACGGAGCTAACATCTGTGTCAATCTTCCTCTATTTTGTACGTGGGATGCTGCCACAGCTTGGCTCGATGAGCAACGTGTAGGTCTGCGCTCAGGATCTGAGCCCGTGAACCTCGGGCTGCTGAAGCAGAGCATGCGAACCTAGACACTATGGCACTGGGCCAGCCCCTGTCACAGTTATTTTTAATACTTTAAATTTTAAAAATATTTTTACTATTCTGATGTTAAATTTACAGGTAATAACACAATTATATAGTTTTCAAATAGATATGCTCATGGCCCTAACTATAACATAAAGGAGAAATTTTTAAAAATCATTTTAATACAAAATAGTCTGTATTTCAATATGTAAACACTTTGGCATAATAATACAAGAATGCCAGCCAAGAGGTCAGACATCTGCACTGAAATCCAGTCACCATGAATGTGACAGCTACAACTGCTGGTGGATAAGGGGTATCATTTTGGTGGTTTACATTCCTTGGGTAATGTTGTTGTAGGTACGTGGTTTTTCTAAGATAAGGAACAACTCTCGGTATTGTTCCAAGCTAAACAAAGTACAATCTTAGCTTGATTTATATGGCAGTTTCATTGTTGAAAAATTCAATGTATGTTCAAAGCCATGTAAAAAATCCTAGGCTCTGATAATTTTAAACAGGTTTTCTACCTACATGCATGGCTGGTGGGATATGTGAAAGTCATAGAGGACGGAGAAAAATTCTTTATGCAGAACAGCGCCAGGCATTGAAGACACAGAGCAGCAATACCCGCTCCCTGCCCACAATATTCAAGATTCCTCCAATGAAAACCACTACTCCAGTGGTCTCAGTAACCAACTCTGTTTCCACATGTATTAAGTGGGTTTAATAATAGCCGTTGTGTTTCTCAGAGGAATTCTGTGAGAATCGGGATCACGGATATGCAAAACCATCAAGCACTGCAGAGAGGTGACGTCGAGGTGCCCTTGGTGTAGGATGTGAACTTACATTTAATATCCACACCATTTCCCTCCACAGGCCCTGATGAGACTCCTTGCAACCCAACCCCTGAGAGCTACCTTATCCGGCTGCCCCATGATTGCTTCCAGAATGCCACCAACTCCTTCTACTATGATGTGGGCCATTGCCCTGTCAAGACCTGTGCAGGGCAGCAGGATAATGGGATCAGATGCCGGGATGCTGTGGAGAACTGCTGTGGCATCTCCAAAACAGAGGAGAGGGAGATCCAGTGCAGTGGGTACACACTGCCCACCAAGGTGGCCACAGAGTGCAGCTG
Source organism: Equus quagga (assembly GCF_021613505.1). Taxonomy (NCBI): domain Eukaryota; kingdom Metazoa; phylum Chordata; class Mammalia; order Perissodactyla; family Equidae; genus Equus; species Equus quagga. Next base: position 58,867,169 of record NC_060268.1, on the reverse strand, counting down.
CCAGCGGTGTACAGAGACCCGGAGTATCGTGCGGGGCCGTGTCAGCGCCGCCGACAATGGGGAACCCATGCGCTTTGGCCATGTGTACATGGGGAGCAACCGTGTGAGCATGACTGGCTACAAGGGCACTTTCACCCTCCACGTCCCCCAGGACACTGAGAGGCTGGTGCTCACATTTGTGGACAGGCTGCAGAAGTTTGTCAACACCACTAAAGTGCTGCCCTTCAACAAGAAGGGAAGTGCAGTGTTCCATGAGATCAAGATGCTTCGACGGAAAGAGCCCATCATCTTGGACGCCATGGAGACCAACATTATCCCCCTGGGGGAGGTGGATGGTGAAGACCCTATGGGTGAGCTGGAGATCCCATCCAAGAGTTTCTACAGGCAGAATGGGGAGCCCTACACAGGAAAAGTGAAGGCCAGTGTGACCTTCCTGGATCCTCGCAATATTTCCACAGCCACAGCTGCTCAGAGTGACCTGAAC
>NC_060268.1:58516054-58566585 GCF_021613505.1 Equus quagga | reverse complement strand
GGGCAGCCCCACCCCTGTCAGCAAGAAACCACAGCAAATCATAGTGGCCTGACTTTGCCCCTTACTTCCACCTACTCTGAGAGAAAAGGCCACAATCATACTGTCAGGACCCGGAGAGGAGGCCAGGACCTATATTTTATAGAAGAGGAAATGCAGGCTGAGAGGGGAAGTGACTTATCTACCATCCCACAGAAATGCAGGGCCTAGCCTGGAGGGAACGCAGACAGCCCAGCTGCCCCTGGGGAGTGGCCCCAGGAAATAGGGAGATGGGCAGTGACAGAGACACAAGCAGCCTGGTCCACTCAGGGCTCCTCAGCTGGCCAGGTTTGCCCCAGGAGTGAGGGCTTCATCTTTCCTCCCTGTCCATCCAGGCAAAGACACATCCCCTTCCCCTGGGCTGGGATGGGCAGAAGCTAAGACCCCCTCAGAGGACAAGAAGCAAAGTCCTCTAGACTCAGTAGACCACCCCTCTAACGTATTCATTCCACAGACACACATTAAGTGTTTGCTGTGTGCTTGGATGGCGGGGCTGCCGGGAGAACTGAATTTGCCAGTAAAGAGCAGGGGTCAGAGTGCCTGACCCCACCCCAGACCAAGAGGGTCCTGAGGAGTAAGAGGGAGGCTCCAGGGGCACTGCTGGTCCAGCTGTCCAGCTCTTCCAGGAAGTTAGCCCTCCCAGGGATGTAGGGAAGGTAGGGGCCAGCATCAGCCCCCACCTGGGCCTGACTCCAGGGCAGCAGAGACCGCAGGGGAAAGGGGACTCAAAGGGACTTACACAGGGGAGGAAAATGCACCTTCTTCAGTCCTCTGGCCATCAGGCACAGTCACAAGCTCAAGATTCCTTGAGACGGGGACTCTAAAATGCACCTCCCCAAATCCCACACACACAGTCGGCCCCTTCAGGATCCGACCTGGGCGGCATGGGAAGTCAGCGATAACCGGGTTCGAGCCCAGCAACCCAGGCCACTCTCAGCAAGCGATCAAACTGACCAGAGCCTCAGTCTCCCCGTCAGTCCAATGGGAACAATAACAACCACCATGCCCACAGCTGGTAAGAGAAACCAGACAACATGAAGGAGGACGGGTCTCTGAAGTACCGGACGCAGATCGTAACCCGCCTCTGCCTCATCTGCCTAGGTTCTGCCTGGGGGAGGGGGAGGAGGGTGGTGTCCGGAGACTGGCGAGAGAGGGGCTGGCTGCTGGAACAAGGGCCTGAGCCCGGGACCCCAACCCCCGTGACGGGCTCGAAGACTCCAGCCCAGGCCCCCCGCCTGGCCCAGCCCTCACCTCCTCCTCCATGGCGAGTCGGTTGAAGTCTGGCCGGTCGGCCGCTCACCCCCGGCGCCGCGCGCGCTCCGCCACCTCCATCCACGCCCGGCGGGGCGGCGGCTCTCTACGTTCTGTCCCGCGGGCCGCCGGGGCCCAAGAAACTTCGGGGGGGGCGGGGCCGGGGGCGGGGAGAGGCTTCCGGGGGCCGGGGGGCGGGGCCTGGGGCGGGGAGTAGCGGCGCCTGGAGGCCGGGGGCCCGGGCGGGAAACGGAGGGGCGGGGCCGGAGCTGAGGGAGGAGCCTGGGCGGGGCAGGGCGTGGGTCTGGGGACTGGATGGAGGAGCCCAAGCCGGAGGAAGAGGGAGGGACAGGGCGGAGAGAGATTTCCCCGACCGGCAGAAAGCGAGGGACTGGAGGGCATAAAGGGTGCTGGGGAATGGGCGGGGGGAGGGGGCTTCCGGCCGGAGGCGGAGGCGAGGGATGCGGGCGGGGCCGGAGTGCCGGGCCAGGGTGGGGCCCGAAGCGCTGGCTGCTTGTGCCTTTGAAGTCTCCTGACCCGGGTGGGCTCGGGTTGAGAGACTGAGCCAAGCCGCCCTGGACGGCCCAGAGATGGGGACACCAAGAGACTCCCGCGGCAGTGGCAACGACCTGGTCCTCTTCTCCCTGGAACCTCCTGGCCGGGCGGGGCCTCTAGCGCTACACCCTCCAGAGAGTAATACAACGGGAAGACCTGGGGCTGGGAGTCCGGACTCTGGGGTCTCTTTGGGGGAGGGAGTCTTCCCCTGGCTCTCAGGGGTCCCCAAATGCAGTGTTCTCCTGCCCTCGCTGGACAGTGCTCAGAGCTGTCTCCCTCTCTGGTCCCTGTATCTGAGGGCTACCTCCCATCCCCCATCCAGCGGTGATCTAGCAGCCTTGACAACCTTGCTGGGGAGTGAAGCGTAGGGACTAGCAGAAAATGGTGTTAGTTACACCTTGTGCCCTCCTTTTACACTTAGAGAAACAGAGGCCCAGAGAGAGAAAGTGACTGGCTACCTCGCAGCCCCAGCACCATCCCCCCTCCACCTCTTCCCCTTTAGCTCTCTGGGTCAACCCTGCCCCATACCTCAGCAGGAAGAATTAAGTGTGTGGGATCAATGGTGACCTCCTTTGACTCTGGCTGCCATAGCAGCAGCTGCATCAGTTGACCAAGCTCCCCTTTCACTGCCTTCTGCTGGCCCTCAGGCTCCCAAGCCACTTCAAGCCCTGCATAGAAAAGGGCAGCCTGGGATCCCAGGGCCAAGGGGGAGGAAGACCGGGGCACACTTTTTCCTCATGCCTGGGCCTGGATTCCTTTATCTAAAGGAAGGAAGAAGTTCAGCCTGGGGATCTGAGAAAGTCAGTGTATGTGGCAACCTCTTGCAGTCAACACGTGGTTTTAGTCCTTCAATCTGCAGAGCTGTGCAGCTGTTGCACCCTGTGCCTGAGGACTCAGAAGATTCTGTATCTGGAAACTCAGAATCCACCTGCAGGAGACCAGAGACCCTGGGGAATTCATGTTGTTGCACAGAAGCAGCTCTCGGTGGGGGTGTGGGTGAGGTTGTTTTGATATCTAGCCAGCTCTGTCACTTTGGGGAGTGAGCCATTGATAACCACCTTGGCTTCAGTTTCCCCATCCAGCCCACGCTGGCCCTCTGGTTGTTGTCTCCACACCACATGCATTCATTCAACACGAATATTTTATTTGCCTTGATTGTTTGTCAGGCCCTATACTGATGGCTGGAAGATAGTGGCAGGACCCCCTGTCCCTATCCTCTATCAGGGACCCTGTCCTCTATCAGGAGAGAAGGGCATGTAAACAGATGAGAAAACTATGTGTTAAATGTGAGGGTAAATGCACAGAGGAAGGGCACCAAAGCCAGGATAAAGGGGTAGGACAGGCATTCTTGGTAGAGGGGACAGTGTGAGCAGTGGGAGAGAGGCATGAAACAGTATAGTGTATGTGTATAGGGAGGCCAGGCTGGAGAAGCAGACAGAGCTCAGTGTAGAGAGGACCTTGAAGGCTGTGTTGAGGAGACTACATTTTAACCTCAGGGCAATGGGAAGTCATTGAAAGTTTTGGGCTGTGGAAGTGATGGACTCTGTTTTGCACGTGCACCTAACAGATGGAGTCTGATTGCATGAGGCATTCAATCTGCAAGGCTTATTGAGTGCCTCTTAAGTGGGGTGCTTTCCAATACTTCACCCTGGTATTTGTTCACTCAAAAGAATTTAGGGAGCCTCTGTTATCTGCTTACTGTCCTAAACTCTTCACATGTATCTCATGTGAAGTAGGTACCCACAAAAGTAGGTACCCACTTATGAAATAGATACACTTGTTATCCTCATTTTACAGATCAAGAATCTGATGCTTGGACCGGTTTAAGGTCACTTGACTGGTAAGTGGTGGTGCAAGGATTTAAACCTCGCCCAACTCCAGACTCCATGCTCTTTACTAAATGACCTGTTTTTGAACCATTGTGTGACCAGGCCAGACAGATCCAGGCCATGCTTGGAGAGCTGATGAACAGAGGGAGTACTGTTGTAAGTTCTCCAAGAGAAATAAACAGGGTAATAAAATTGTAACTGGGAAGCCCACTTTAGATCTGGTGTGTGTGGTGGGGAGAAACCTTTCTGCAGAGTGGATATTTCAGTGGAGACCTGAAAGATGAGAAAGAGACAGCCACAAAAAGAGGTAGGGTGGAAGGGGGAAAGTATTTCATGCAGAGGAAAGAGCAAGTGCAAAGACGTTGGCATAGGAAAGGGCTTTGGTGGTCAAGAAACACCAAGGAGGCCAGTGTGACAGAAACATAGTGAGTCAGGGAGAAAGTGGGAGACTTGAGGTCACAGTGGAAGGAAGGGAGGGAGTTGGCCTCAGGTTATGACAAGGACTGAGGATTTTATTCTAAGAGGAATAGCCTAGGGAGGCATTGAGGGCTTTTAACTGGAGCAGTAGCAAAGTCTGATTCATATCTTTGAAAAGACACCTGCTGCTGTTTGGAGGAAGGACCCTAGTGGGCCAGAGTGGAAGCCAGGAATCCAGTGAGATGAGGAGACCATGGCTGTAATCCAGGGGAGAGGTGATAGGCTGCTAGCTCTAAGGTGTGCAGTAGGGATGGAGGGAAGTAAATAGATTCAAAATATATTTTGGAAGCAGGAACAATAGGTTTCCATGGTGGATTGGATGTGGTAGGTGAAGAAGGATGGTGTAGGTTTTCTTTTTCTTTCTTTCTTTCTTTTTTTTTTTTGAAGAAGATTGGCCCTGAGCTAATATCTGCCACCAATCCTCCTCTTTTTGCTGAGGAAGACTGGCCCTAAGCTCATATCCATGCCCATCTTCCTCTACTTTATATGTGGGACGCCTGCCACAGTATGGCTTGACAAGCGGTGTGTAGGTCCACACCCGGGATCCGAACCAGCAAATCCCAGCCTACCGAAGCAGAACGTGAGAACTTAACCACTGTGCCACCAGGCTGGCTCCTGGTGTAGGTTTTTAACTTGAGCCAAAAATGATGATGCCATTTACTGAGATGATGAAGACAGGAGAAGAACAGATTTATATGGTATTGGAGAAGGAGATTAAAAGTTCTGTTTTGGAGAAAGTGAGTTTGACATGCCTGTTAGGCATCTGTTTGGAGATATCAGGAGGAAAACTGGAGACACAGTCTGCAGCTTAGGGGAGAAGGACAGGCTGGAGATGTAATTTTGGGAATCAGCATGTAGCTGATAATTAAACCATGGGATCAGAAAAGAAAAAAAAATGATAAAGCCCTCAGATAAAGTCTGGTTGAGGAAAAAGGGTTGGCTCAGCAAAGGAGATCTAAGAGGAGCAGCCAACATGCAGGAAGAAAGGAGGGGAGTGTGTTGCGGAAGTTCAGAGAAGAGAGGATTTGAAGGAGAGAGGATCACCTGTCCCAGAGGTTCAATAAAATGAGCACAGCTGCCCAGTGGTGAAGCAATGCGAGGTGAAGTCGTGCTCTGGAAGCTAGAAGACCATGAAACACCCTTTCAGTTCCTCTACAAGATTGTCCTTGGAAGCTTAGGGTTGTAAAGGCAGCGGGCAAAAGCTTGGAGAGAGAGGACTCTACACGGGAGGGGCTCTTTTAAGTATCAAATGAGAGGATCCCGAAAATGCATTTTATAAACTGCCCAGCCTTGTGCTGTCGTTCTTGTTGTTACTATGAGCAGGGTACTGGACTGAGACCACCAGTGAGAGAGAGCAGATAAGACGTATGGAGGGGCCAGCCTGGTGGCATAGTGGTTAAGTTCCCTCGCTTTGGTGGCCAGGTTCCCAGGTTTGGCTCCCAAGCACCGACCTACACACACCGCTCATCAAGCCATGCTGTGGCAGCAACCCACATACAAAATAGAGGAAGACCGGCAAGAGATGTTGGCTCAGGGCCAACATTCCTCACCCAAAACAAAACAAAAACCAAAACGACGTATGGAAAGAGTTCTGGAGGAGGAAATTTCCTGGTGAAGAAAACTCGTTCCTCCAGGGAGCTTGCGTCAAAACCAGGCTGCGGTTTACGCGAGGAGATCACAGAGCGGAGTTCCGCTTTATACCGAAGTGGCCCCGGCAGCAGCAGCAGCGAGCAGAGCATCCGGCGGATGCGAAGACTTCCCAAAGCTGACTGCGAGGAAGTCCGGCCGGAGACGTGGGAAGTCCCTCTGGCTCCGCCTCTCTCTTCCACCATCCAATCAGGATCCAACTGGCGGCAGGCAGCGCTGGGGCGGGGAGGAGGGCGGAGCCTGAGGACCGTTAACTCACCCGAGCCCGTATCTAGTTATTCATCAGATTCGTTTCTCTGCAAGGACTCTGTGTCGTTCTTACAAAAACCTGGGTGGGCATACAACCACTTTGGAAAAAGCTCGGGCAGTTTCATATATAACTAAATATACACCTCCTCCAAGACCCAGCAATTTCTCACCTAGGTATTTATTCAAAAGAAGTTAAAGCATAAATCTACAGAAAGCCCAGATATCCATCAACAGGAAAATGGATAAACTGTAGTATATCCATACAAGGGACTACTACTCAGCAATAAAAAGGAACCAGCCTGACACACACAGCAACGTGGATGAATCTCAACATCATTATGCTGAGTGAAAGAAGCCAGTTCACACAAGAATATGGTATAATTCCATTTATAAGAAGTTCTAGAATAAGCTAAAATAATCCACGGTGAAAACAAAATCAGAAGAGGTGTTGCCTGAGGATTGAAGTTGGGGATTGACTGGAAAGGGGCATTAGAGAACTTTCTAGGTCATGTTAATGTTCCTAGAACTTTGTGCAATGAAGGAAATGTCCTATATCTGTGCTGTCCAATAGGGTAGCCACTAGCTACATGTGGCTATTGAACTCTTGAAGTGTAGCCAGTGCGACTGAAAAACTGAATTTTTATTTTCATTTAATTTTAATTACATTTAAATTAGCCACATGTGGCTAGTGACTACGCTATTGGACAGTATAGTTCTATATCCTCATAAGGGTTTGGGCTACATAGGCATATGCATTTGTCAAAACTCCTCTAATGATGTCTAAGATTTGTGCATTTCACTGCATGTAAAGTTTACGTTAAAAAGGTAAGCCTAAACTCTAGCTAATACTATGCATGTTGAAATGTTTAGAAGTGAAATGTACTGTTGTCTGCAACTTTGAAATGCATAACAAAAACATGGATTGATGAATAGAGGGATGGATAGATGGTTAGACATGATAAAACAAATACAGCAAAATATTAATTGTAGAATCTTGGTGGTAGGTATATGGGTGTTCATTGTAAAACTCTTTCAACCTTTCTGTATATGTTGGAATATTTTCAGAATAAAATGTTGAGGATACCAAGGACTCAGAGGAGAGAGGAATGGGGAGTTATTGTCTAATGGGGACAAAGTTTCTGTTTGGGGTGATGAAAATTTTCTGGAAATACATAGTGGTGATGGTTATACAACAGTTCAATGTACTTAAAAATCGTCAAAATGGTAAATTTTATGTTATGTATATTTCACAATTTTAAAAAGTTTGAAAGCCAAAAGAAAAAAAATGTTGAGGGAAAATCTATGTGGAAGTCTCTGTGCCTTCTCTAGAGGCGGTCTGGGGTACTGCACAGAGAGAAGGGGGCGGGTGGTGCAGGCTGTGTGAGTGTGCTGGGTCCACTTTGAGCAGAGGGTAGTGGGAAGAGAGAATACAGGCTTTGGAAACAGACAGACCTGGGTTCCTAATCCCAGCCTTTTCATTTTCTAATTGTATGACTGTATTTGTTTCTCATTGCTATTGCTGCTGTAACAAATTACTACAAATTTAGCGGCTTAAAACAATGCGAATTTATTATCTAGCAGCTCTGGAGGTCTGAAATGTCTCTTACCAGGTTAAAATCAAGAACTGCATTCCTTCTGGAGACTCTGGGGAGACAACACACTTCCTTGCCTTTTCCAGCTTCTAGAAGTCTCCTGTATTCTTTGGCTTCCATCTTCAAAGCCAGCAGCAACATCTTCAAATTTGCCTCTCTCTCTTACACACATGTGCACACACACACAGACACACCCCTCTCCACCTCCTTCATCACATCTCCATCTCTGACTGCTGCCTCCCTCTTTCCCTTATAAGAACCCTCGTGATTCCATTGGGCCCACCGAGACAACCCAGGATAATCTTCCCATCTCAAGATCCTAATTTATCACTTTTGCAAAATTCTGGGGATTAGGTCGTAGACATCTTAGGGAGGTCATTTTTCTGCCTACCACAGTGACTTTGAAAGTTTTCCTTAATGTAATGACCTATGCCACTGGTACTCATATGTCCAGACAACAGAGAAGAGGAAAAATGTTTCTCATGATTTTTTCTAACAGTTTTATTGACATATAATTTACATACCATACAATTTACCCATTTAAACCAAACCATTCAATGGTTTTTAGTATACTCACAGAGGTGTGCTATCATCACATTTTTATCTATCATTTTTACATATGAGGAAACAAAGGCTTGAGATATTAAGGAAACTTGTTGAAGGTAACATCTGACTGACAGGCCTGGGGCATTGCAGTGGCCATCAGGAGCTGAGATTCCAGTCCGAGCTTGGACTCCCTTCATGAAGACCAGTCACCTGGGAACAATGTGGTGTAGGAGCGAAACACGCAGGCTCTTAGGCCGGGTTCGACTTGGGTTCAAGGCTTTGTTGTGCTATCTACAAGCTGTGTGACTTTTGGTAAAACCTCTTGGAGCCTTGGTTTCCTCATTGGCAAAAAGGGCAATTCAGTAAATGAAGGGGCTGGACTCACCTGTAGGATCCCTTTTAGCTAAGTAATTCCAAGCTTCAACGAGGGAAAAAAAGATAACTAAAAAATAAACTCCCCAAGCATCCAGTGCAAAACGAGAGAGAATTCCCTGAAGACAGGAGCTCCCACCCTTTGTTTGTACTCTCTAAGAACCTGGCACGGGTCTGAGTCCCTCACTGATGGGACTCAGCGCGGTCAGAAAGACAGAATCGTAAAATGACCCTTCCGAAGGCAGAGAAGGGTGGAAAGAGTTGGGGGGCGGGGGCCGCGGAAACCGCAGGCCTTAGGGTGGTCTGCTCAGCAGTGGGCGATGATCCTGAGTGGAAACAGGGGTGGGAGGGATTAGCGGCAGCTCTTCAAGGCCAAGTTGAGCAGCCCTGTGAAGGCGAGACGGGAGAGGGAGCGTGTTGGAGGAATGGCTATGAAAATAAATCTTCAGAGCTGCGTTAGGCGACCCGAATCCGCTCGCAGCCCAGCCTCGGCTCCCCCGGGTCCCCCGGCTCCCCGCAGCCCCCTGCACCACGCCCACTCCTCCTCGCGACTTGGTACGCTCGGCCTCTACGGGAAGCCTCCTTCCTCCGGCGTGCGATTGGTACAGCCCAAGCTCGGGGAGTTGGAACTCAACGAAAGACACGCCCGTTGTCACGCCCCTATCTCTGATTGGCTGGAGAATTTAAAGATCCGGCCGGTGATAGGATGATTCTCTACTGCTAGGATTTGAAAGTTCCCAGTGCCCGAAACTCGCTAGCCAGGCGGCTCCATTCAGTTTGTTCGTCGGAGTGCCGGCGCAAGTGAGTTGCCGGAGAGCCTGCTTCTTCAAGGGGTCCCTGCCGGGAGGTTGCAGACGAGTAGGTCAGACGGAGGGAGCGCGGATTCCTGGGCCCCAGGGTCCCCCCGCGATTTCCCTAGCCAAATATTCTCTACCTTTTCCCCACCTTGGAGATGGGAAGCTCCAGGGCTTCGGAATCACACTAGCCCTGACTACTGCCAGCCGTTGTGGCCTCTCCCAGCCTGTTTCCACTTCTGTACACGGGGAATAATGAGACCTGCCTGGCTGCATATAAACCAGTGAACCTACCTGGAAGACAGAAGGCGCTTATTACATACGTCTCCCGCTCATCTCCCCACGTGAGATTCCTCTACTTCCTGGGGAGAGGACTCTGAGGATTCCCGTGCCCACACTGGATCTCTAGGAAGCAGGCTTCTTTTCCGTGCGGGGGCGCCCTTCTTCCGCAGCCCTTGCACTACAGCCGAGGGCCCCCAATCCGGGGTGCATTTAACGCTACTCTGGAAATTATCGGGTAGGACAGTAATTTCTAAGTGAATTTCCGGTTGGTCCCAGGGCCCTTTTACCGTCTCTTTGTGTTACCTCTTCGTGTTACCAATGACAGCCTCCGTGACCCTATAAGGCCTTGAGAGGGCTCCCCCTCACAGCCTCTATACCACCTATTATGTCCTCTGAGTCCCCGTGACCCCTGTGCTCCGGTCCTTTTGCAGACCTGCAGAGGCGGTGGCGATGCCGTTGGGGACGCAGGCAGAGGCAGCGGAGCGCGAGGACGCGGAGCTGCGGTGCCGCGTGGCTGTGGAGGAGCTGAGCCCAGGCGGGCAGCCGCGAAGGCGCCAGGCCCTACGCACCGCGGAGCTGAGCCTGGGTCGTAACGAGCGCCGCGAGCTGATGCTGCGGCTGCAGGCGCCAGGGCCCGCGGGGCGGCCGCGCTGCTTCCCCCTGCGCGCCGCGCGCCTCTTCACGCGCTTCGCAGCGGCCGGGCGCAGCACTCTGCGGCTCGCGGCCGAGGGTGCTCCCCGGGCGGGCGCGGTGCAGCTGCTGCTCTCCGACTGCCCCCCGGACCGCCTGCGCCGCTTCCTGCGCACGCTGCGCCTCAAGCTGGCAGCGGCCCCAGGTCCCCCTCCGGCCTCCGCACGCACGCAGCTGCTTGGCCCGCGGCCCCGCGACTTTGTCACTATCAGCCCGCTGCAGCCCGAGGAGCTTCGGCGCGCGGCGGCCACCCGGGTCTCGGACACAATGCCAGTGAAGCGGCCCGCGGAGCCCCGGCCGGAGGTTGAGCCCAGCACCGTGAGGACCGGAAAGGGGGGACGACTTGGGGAATGGATGTGCCACCTAGATGGAAGACTGAGGAAGGCCAAGTTTGGGGGGGCTGCTGGTTATCTCAGAGGAGAGGCCCGTCCAACTTCTGAGTACGACAGGGATGTGGGAATTGTGCATATGTTTTTCATAGTGCAATCCCTGAGGCTGGGTAAGCAAGAATAGGAAAAGGAGACCCAGGCCACATTAAAAGAGAAAGTAGAGGGGCCTGCCGGGTGGCTGAGCGGTTAAGATCGCACGCTCTGCTTCGGTGGTAGGGGTTCGCTGGTTTGGATCCGGGTCTGGACATATGCACCTCTTACCAAGCCATGCTGTGGTAGGTGTCCCACATATAAAGTAGAGGAAGATGGGCACGGATGTTAGCTCAGGGCCAATCTTGCTCAGCAAAAAGAGGATTGGTGGCAGATGTGAGCTCAGGGCTAATCTTCCTCAAAAAAAAAAAAGGAGAGAGAGAGAAAGCAGAGAAGGAGACTTCAGAAGGAAAAGCAGGAATGTACTCTCCCTGGAGGAGAGGAGCTTTTGGAGAGAAGGAAGTGGTCAGCAGTGTCGGGGCAGCCAACAGGTCCAATCAGATGGCGAGACAAAGTCAGGTGGGTTTGACAGTGTTTGGAACTGTGGCAGATGGATTGCAGACCACAGGGGTTTGAGACTAAGCTGGTGAGAAGATGGAGATGGAGCAAGAAGGGGCCCTGGCTAGGTGGGGTTTTGCTGGGTGTTTTGAGGTGAAAGAGACAGGTTTGTGAGAAGAAGAGGAGTGAGAAGGAAGGATGGGTGAGAAGAGAGTCAGGGAACCAGGGGAGAGAGCTGAGGGAGAATCCAGACCCACACACTGGGGTCTTCAGGGCACTAGAGGTCAGTGGAGCCCCAGATTTGGTCCCTCACTCATGGAGAGTCCTGGACCCTGATAGTTATTGGCAAGATCTCCAAGTGAACCAAAGGTGACCAAGGGCTCCAAGGGGTGAAGCCCAGCAGAGACACACAGGGCTACCAGGCCTAGTGTTGCACCCAGGCCAAGAAGGGAGGGGCAATGCCTCGGGGGTGTGAGGAGGCCCTGAGACAGCCCTATCCCCCCAGGAAGTCCCAAGGTGGCCCCTGCCTGTGAAGAGGCTGAGTTTGCCCCCCGCCAAACCGCAGCTTTCTGAGGAACAGGCTGCTGTGTTGAGGGTTGTCCTGAAAGGACAGAGCATTTTCTTCACTGGGAGTGCAGGTAGTGGGGGACAGAGTGAGGGCAGGGAGAATGTGGTGGGGTGGGTGGAGGAGAGGTGACCCTAACTTTGCCTTCTGCCCAGGGACAGGGAAGTCTTATCTGCTGAAGCGTATCCTGGGCTCACTGCCTCCTATAGGCACTGTGGCCACTGCCAGCACTGGGGTGGCAGCCTGCCACATCGGGGGTACTACCCTCCATGCCTTTGCAGGTAAGTGAGAGCCCCTGGGGCTTGAGCTGGGAGCAAGCCAGGCCTGTGGGAAGGGGGAAGGGGAGGTCAATGTTGAGACAGGGCTGGGGCCTTAGCCCAAGGCTGAGTAGTGTCATTCACAGGCATTGGCTCGGGCCAGGCTCCCCTGGCCCAGTGTGTGGCCCTGGCCCAGCGGCCAGGTGTGCGGCAAGGTTGGCTGAACTGCCAGCGGCTGGTCATTGACGAGATCTCCATGGTGGAGGCAGATCTGTTTGACAAGCTTGAGGCCGTGGCCAGGTCAGTATGTGCAGGGTGGGCAGTGAGGGCTGGGTTCTGGTAGTCTTCCATGTGGACCCTGCCCATGCCAGCACCCCATACTCCTCTCCAGAGCTGTCCGACAGCAGAACAAGCCATTTGGAGGGATCCAGCTCATCATTTGTGGGGACTTCCTGCAGCTGCCACCTGTAACCAAGGGCTCCCAGCCCCCACAGTTCTGCTTCCAGGTACCACTCACTCTCTGGCCCCACCCCCCATAGGAGTCTGCTCTCCCCCCTGACACCCCCACCCCTCCCTCATCAGGCCAAGAGCTGGAGGAGGTGTGTCCCAGTGACCCTGGAGCTGACCGAGGTGTGGAGGCAGGCAGATCAGACCTTCGTCTCTCTGCTGCAGGCCGTGCGGCTGGGCAGGTAGGCCCTGGTGAACAGAGAAGGGCTCACAGGAGAGCATCCAAGCATGGGTTGGAGAGGAGCACAGGGACCCAGAGAAAGGGAAGAAATGCTTCAGGCCCCATAGGAGATGTTGACTCTGTGAGTGCTGGGACCGAGCCTCCCCCAGGGTTGTGTCCCTATCACCCAGCATAGGGCCTGGCACAGAGGAATTCTTAGGGAAGTATGGGCAGATGGACACACAAGAGGAATTCAGAGATGTTAACACTCCCATTTCACAGATGCAGAAACTGGGGTTCAAAGAGGTGAAGTCTTGGCGAGTAAGTGGCCAACCTGGGATTTGAACCCAGAGCTGAATCTAAAACCCAAGTTCCTTCCACGCTTAGAGCATGTAGGGCCACTTGGTAGGGGCAGGGAAGTTGCAGACATGATCCCACCCCAGCTAGGACAAAAGGTTGAAATGCTACAGCTACTCTAACTTAGGAGTGGACAGGAGGCCAGGAGGGCGGAAGATATGGCCCAGAGCTTGGCCTTGAAAACCGGTCAGACTGGGCTAGGACAGTGGAGGGGGTGGTGATGAGGGGCTTTGTATGCCTGGGGACAGGAGGCAGGGAAGAAGGTGCACAGCACTCAGCAGCATGCGTGGGGGACAAGAGGAAGCCTGAGTGGCAGAGCAGGGAGAGGTGGTTCAAGCTGTTCCCCCATCGCCCACTTGAGTTGCTGCTGCCCCCAGGCTTCCCCGTGTGGAGGAGGGCTTGAGATGGGGCAAAACAGAAACACAGGCTAGATTTTTTTTCCCCCAAGGCAGTAGGCAAGGGGCTAGAAGATTGTACCTTGGAAGTTGATCTGATTATAGGCAACCAGTATTACAGGGTGTCAACATCAGTGCCTGTCTAGGTCCTTAAACCTCTGTGCTCACTCATTGCACCCAACTTCCTCAGGAGCAATGGTGGGGGGGAGCGGGGGGTACCTGGCTCCTGCCTGGGGGCAGACACAGGGAAGGGTGCTCCCCCATGATCATAGCCAAGCACCACCTGCAAGCTCATTCTCCATATCAGGGTCCAAGTGGAGAAGGGACAAGTTGACCAGCCTGGGGACCAGCAAACCTTGCCCCGGTGACCCCTTCCAGTCCCCAGGCCTGACTTATGGCCTGCTGCTTGGGCCATACTGCCCACGTGTCCTGCCTTCCCTGGTGTTCAGGTAGGTTCTGCCCTGACAGCCCAGCCTCCACAGGTGCTCAGATGAGGTGACCCGCCAGCTCCGGGCTACTGCCACCCACAAGGTGGGGCGAGATGGGATTGTGGCCACGAGGCTCTGCACCCACCAGGATGATGTGGCCCTTACCAATGAGAGGCGGCTGCAGGAGCTACCAGGTGAGCAGGGAGCTGGGACTGGCCAAGACCAGCTGGGAGGGGCCATCAGACAGGTGTGGCCCCCAAGGCAGCCTGGGCCCTTGGTGTCATTTGGATTTCTAGGCCGCCAACCTCTGTGGCCATGAAGGCCATTACATTTGCAGATGTAATTGTGACTTTGAGTGATGTGACCTTGAGTGGGTCAAGGTCACTCAGCCAGTAAATGCTGGAAGTGACACTTGAACCCAGGCCTCCGATTTCAAAGCCCCAACTAGGCCTGAGCTGTCCTCACTACCTCCCACCAGGCCCTGGTCTAATATGTGTTTTTGGAAACTGAGGCACAAGTCAGTGACGTGTAATCTGTTTATTCAACTCTTTTCCCAGGTGAAGTACACAGCTTTGAGGCCATGGACAGTGACCCTGAGCAAGCCCGGACCCTGGATGCCCAGTGTCCCGTTAGCCAGCTCCTTCAGCTAAAGCTGGGGGCCCAGGTGAGTGGGAAGCAGGGTCTAGACCCTGGGAGCTTGGGCCTCCCCCATCCTTGCCCCTCTGCCCAGGCTGCTCCACAGCCAGAGGGCCCAGCTGTGACCCAGCAACTCTCTCCCTCCTGTTCCACCACCTCCCTGTCTTCAGCTTTCCACTGCCCTCCACTTCCTGCAGCTGCAGCTCCAGGCAGCATTGCTCTGGACAAGTCCCTTCCCCTTGCTGAAGCTCCATTTCCTCATCTTGAAAACAGGGAGTGAAATACCTACCCGACGCGGTCGTCTTCTGTACTGTACCCCATACTGTCAGAGTCCTCCTTCCTGCCACAGTGTTGGGGGTGGGCCAAATGGGAGCCTTTCCTCAGGTCCCAAAGGGCATCCAAGGGGAAATTTAGACACAATGTGGTTGGAAGAGGGGTGGCAGGATCTGGGTGCTCTCCCTCAAGATTGTGGCTCACACATACCCCATAGCAGATGTGGTAAATTTCAAAACGCTGTGAGATCTATTACCTTATTGCTCCTTACCCCATCCTTCTGAGGCAAACTGAGCAAATGTTATTCCCCTTTGACACAAGGGGAAACTGAGACCTCAGGAAATAAAGCAGCTTGCCAAAGGGGTCATAGTCAGCTGGAGGCCGAGCCAAGGATTAGGACTCACTGCCCCTCCGTGACAGTCCCCAGGCCCTGGGAACCGCTGCATCAACCACTGGAGCTGAGGCCAGGCATCGGATGGAACCAGCTACTCTCTCTGCCTCCAGTTCTCTTTCTCTTACAGGTGATGCTGGTGAAGAACTTAGCAGTGTCCCGGGGCCTGGTGAATGGCGCCCGAGGGGTGGTAGTCGGGTTCGAAGCTGAGGGCAGAGGTAGGCGATGGGGAAGCAGTCCTGCTGCTTGGGTTTGCAGCAGGGCCCAGGGGTGAGTGTGAGGACGAGAAGGCTAGGATGCAAAGGGGAGGGATCCTCACCTCTGAACCCTGAAGCAGGCTGAGGGGTCGGACTTCTCCATGCCTCCCTCAGGGCTGCCCCAGGTGCGGTTTCTGTGTGGAGTCACCGAGGTCATCCGGGCTGACCGCTGGACAGTGCAGGCCACAGGGGGCCGGCTTCTCAGCCGGCAGCAACTACCCCTCCAGCTGGCTTGGGCAATATCCATCCACAAGAGCCAGGTGAGCAGCCAGTGCAGGGGATGTGGGCAGGGCAGAGCAGAGCAGGGACAGGATAGGCCTGAGGCATGTTGAAGGGGGGTCTTAAAGGCTTTTTGGGGGTTCAGCTTGCCCCGGATGGAAAGTACCAGACCACTTGTAGAATAAACCTTTCTTTAGTGCATTTCCCATCCCACCTCCTCTCTCTTTCCTGGACATGTGTACTTCCCCCGTCATCTCCTGCCCTGCCATTTTCTGAGCCACTACTAGATATGTTAAATTTAACCCTTACTACAACTGTAAGAGGTATAGCTGTAATAATCATTCTTGTTTTACAGAAGAGGATACCAAGGCTGAGAGGTTAAGTAACTTGTCCAAGGTCACACAGCTAGTGAGGGGCAGAGCCAGGATTCATTTCTATGCTTGTCTGACCCAGGCCTGAGCTCTTTCCTTTCACCTCTACCCCTCTATTCTTATCCTGGATGTGTCTCCTGGACCCCATCCTACTCAGACATCCATCTGCTGTCAGCCTGTCCTTCTGCCTCAAGAATCTCTGGACTAGGCGAGGAGATCCAGGGGCAGTAGCTGGGCTGGGGAAGGTGGGGTCAGGTTCTTGGGCACAAAGGATTTCAGGCTGAGCTGGCTCCAGCTCTGTTCCTCCACCCCCCAGGGCATGTCCCTGGACTGTGTGGAGATCTCTCTGGCCCGTGTGTTTGCCAGTGGCCAGGCCTACGTAGCCCTTTCCCGGGCCCGCAGCCTGCAGGGCCTGCGTGTGCTGGACTTTGACCCCATGGCGGTTCGCTGTGATCCCCGTGTGCTGAGCTTCTATGCCAACCTGTGGCGAGGCGGGGGCCTCAGCCTGGTAAGAGGGAGTCACCCAATGGTGGGCCATGTGGCCATGGGCAGCCTGAGAGCTAGGATGGAGGGAAGGCCAAGGGACGCTTGAGTGGGGGTGACAGAGCCTTTTCCGGCTCTGTTGGGGGCAGGGGCAAGAGGAAGGAGATGCTGGCTCCCAGGCTGTAGCCCTGGAGGACAGCACAAGCCCACGATTGGGCTTCTCTGTCTCTGATCCAGGACTCCCCAAATGATGATGAGGCAGCCTCAGACCAGGAGAACGTGGACCCGAACCTTTGAGCCACAAAAAGAAGACAAAGGATGGTCTCACCATGCTCCTGCACCCTAAGGCCAGGGTCTCAGGGGATAACAGGGGGAGGGTGGTCAGTGTCCCTTCCTCCCTTCATTAGGGGCTCCAAGCCTCCTGGCAGGGTTCAAGGGAGAGTGCTTCCCACCCATTTGCCAGCTGTGTCTCAGTTTCTCCCCTTGCCCTGGCTGAGCTGCTTCTAGGGGCAGGAGTAACCCTTTCTGTGCCGGTTGGGAATGGTCCTGTAGGGATACCTGGTGTAAGAGGACAGAGCTCTCTGCGAGGGCTGGCCCCAGGGCCACATGGTCACGAATGCTGCTCCTTTTGGGCTGCAGAGGGGAGGGGCAGCAAGGACAGGTGCTCCAGGAGCAGGAGCAGGCTGTAGGGGTCCTGGGGGGCCTCAGGCTGAGTACAGGCCCCAAACAGGGAAGGGAACCTGGGGGCATCTTCCCAGCCAGGCCCAGCCTAGCACAAGCCAGGACAAACTCCCTCCGGACCTACTGTGAGAACACATGCTGTGAACTGTGTGCCCGAACCTTAAGCTGCTTTTTGGGAGAAGAAATTATATTTGGGGGTATTGAAATGATATTCTCAGATCGTATTTATTTAAGACAAATAAACTTGAGATTTGCGTAAGGACTGTGAGTCTTCGGCTCTCTTTAAGAAGGCACCCCTGCCTGGGCCCAGGGAATCCATTCCAGGGAGGCTGTGCTTGCCTCCCCGCTGCACACAGAGGTGTTTACGTGTCGATGGCTGAGCCCCCAGCACCTTTATGTGAGACGTTGTTAGTATCATTGGTGATTTGGAAAGTTGAGGTTGGTGACTCATGATGAAATAACAAGGTGAACCACCGTCACCCAATAGTCAGACAAGGACACACGAGAGAATTCACGTGGTGGGGAACAGGCCTGTCACAACATCTGAAGAAGGCTAGGGTCTTCTGGAGGCCTCACTTTGGGCCTTGCTGGGGCTGCAGCTGATGGGAGGGGATCACCAACAAACTAGCTACAGTTGATCAGAAGTCCTGGTGGAAATTGCGCAGGGGTCCTCATAGGCTGGCGGAAACTGTTAGGGTTCCCTGCTTCTGAGTGAAAAGGCATCAATTCTGGCTGGTAAACTTGGGTTATGGTGGAAGCATGCATTGGGAGCTACAGAGAGCAATCTACTGAAGTGTGAAATCCCCGATGGTGGGAGCAGTCAAGAATAATAAAGCCATGCTGTTTGCCGGAGGACACAGAATTTGGGTGCTTGAAGGAGTTTATCCTTGTCTTCCCAAAGCCGACAGGGGCCCCAGTGTACAGATTGGGTGCTCAGCAGGTGTCTGGTTAAGTGGGGGAGACCACTGACACATGGGCGCAGTGCTGTGGTGGTTTGAGGGGCTACGAGGCCTCAGACCTTCCCTGTGGGCTTCATGGAGAAGGCAGGGCTACAGCCTGTGGAGAATTTGAGTGACGGTCAAAGTTCAGGAGATAGACCTGGTTTTCTGTCCTGATTTTGCCACTCGCCAGCTGTGTGACTTTAGGCATGTTACACCACCTCTCTGAGAGGATTTCCTCACCTATAAAGTGTAGGTGGTAACTTCCTTTCCCATGGGGTTATTGGGAGAAAGGCCAGCCACATGGCAGGAGCTCATTTATGACTACAATGATTATCACTGTGCTGTCTGTAGGGCAGTCCTGTCTGGTTCCTATGTTGGCTCCTTTGGCAGACAAGATGTAGAGGCTTAGAGGGGTGCCAGCCTGGCCCCTGGACACCGGAGGACCGCTGCCTGTTTGACACCACACTTCCTGACCTTGAGGAGTTGATTGTTTTCCTGTGGCATGAACTCTTTTCTCTGTCCCAAACAGAAGACTTTCTTAGGAGCAGAAACAGAGCCCACTAGGGTGACCCCCCCCCCCCCAACAAGTGGGCAGCCATGGGGGCCTTTCAATGTGGAGCCATTCGAGGGTCTGGTTGTTCCCAATCTGCCATAGCACACAGCCCTCCTCCCGGGTCCAGCTGTGAGCACACAGGGGCCGGGCTCTCAGGGGAATTACAGTCTGGTTGCACCTTGCGTTCTTCACTCCTTCCACTTAACACAGTGTGGGGACCATCTAGTTCAGCGCAGATAGGCTTGTCTTGTGTTTTTTTGGCAACTCTGCACCATCTGGGGGTTCTTGGGTGGAAACAGGAGAAACTGTCTCAGGATAACTAAACAGGAGAGGAAGGTAACAGAAGGCTAACTTGCAGAATTCATATGAAGCCCAGAAACCCAGGCTTGGAAGCGACTGGCACCAGGGAGCCTAGAGCTACTGGCAGGAGTGGAGCTGGGAGCAGCTGGCCAGGAGGACCTCTGTGGCCACCCCTGGGCACCAAAGAGCACAGCCAGCAGGCCACTCTTCTGCCTCTTCACGTCACTCAGGCCAGATGTAAAGGCAGGTATGAGGCTGGATGGGCTTGGTCTCCCGCGCAGGCCCTGCAGCCACTGGCAAGAGGCTGGGTGTGCCATCAAGGTGCAAGAGGGACCAGGGCTTCTGCCAAGAGATGACTCTCCCATCATCTCCCAGAGCCAGGCTGTTAAGGACGTCTGAGAGTCCCTCCAGGGACTCTCCTCTCTGACACCACCCTCAACACACACTGCTGAGGCCTCCCACCACCCCAGACCTTTCCCCTCACCCAGGGACTGATTTCAACTCTCCATGGTCTCACAGGGACTTGCCCTGTGACATCTTTAAGATGTCTTCCTCACGAGACTGCCTGGACACTAGAACGTCCTGTCCGGTGTAATCCCTTCTCATTGAGAAGATGCTCTCCAGAAGGGCCCTGGCGGAAGGCAAACATGTTCGCTATGAGGGGGAGCTTCAGACATTCCTGCCTCTCAGGCCAGATCATGACAGTGGATTGTTTTGTGAGGGAGATGGGCAAGAAACCTCACAGTTCTTTATTTTCTCAACATCTAATTTAATCTAACTTAGAACTTGTACTCCTGAGGGTGTAGGGAAACCCCATCTCAGTCCGAATTGGGGGCACCCCTCCAGGGTGATAGAGGCAGGGAATGAGGCTTGCGGGAGCAGGCCTCTTATCTCCAGGGCCTCACAGCAGCTGCTGACACCCACAGGCCTTAACTCTGCCCAGGAGTGGAGGTGGGGGAGCAGCTTCCCCAGAACTGTAGCCTCTCCAGGGCCTCACACCACGCCCTCTGGAACCTGCCACCTCCCTGTGATGCTCCCAGGGGACCCTCTGATCACTTGTGCCTCCCCAGTCTTGGGGACCCTCTTCTCTCTGCCTCTCCTTCCCCCCAGCATAGTCCCTAGTCCCCTCAAGGAATTGGACTTCAGGAGCAAAAGCTAGAAGAGTGTGTCCTCAGGCAGCTTCTAGATTCAAGGCCAAGGGGCACAAAGGCCTGGCGACCCCATTTAGAACACGAGGGGTTGGGGCCAGCCCGGTGGCACAGCGGTTAAATGTGCACGTTCCGCTTTGGCAGCCTGGGGTTCTCAGGTTCAGATCTCCGGTGTGGACATGGCACTGCTTAGCAAGCCATGCTGTGGTAAGCATCCAACATATAAAGTAGAGGAAGATGGGCGTGGATGTTAGCTCAGGGCCAGTCTTCCTCAGCAAAAAGAGGAGGATTGGCAGCAGTTAGCTCAGGGCTAATCTTCCTTAAAAAAAAAAAAAAAAAGCATGGGGTCAGGGATGGATGGTTAATGGTTAAGCACCACAGGCAGAACAAAGGAGAAATTATCCCCAGTAAAGATCCTATCATACTGGGATACAGGAGACTTCCGGCCCATCCTGTGTGTTCATCCAGTTATTCATTCCACAAACATTTATCAAATGCCTCTGATAGGCCAGGCGCTGGGCTGCACACTGGAGACCCCACAGTAAAACAGAGCGATATGCCCCTGCCTCCTGCTCCAGACACTTATAGTGAAGGGAGGGAGACCGATTATAAACAAGCAAGCAACTAACAAGACCTCAAACTGTGACAAGAGCTAAATACTCAGTAAGAGAGTACCTGTGGGGGCGGGCTGGGGCCGAAGCTTGCTCAGAGGATGGTGGGAGAAAGGGGCTCTGAGGTGGATGCCTTGCCCCTCTCCTGACTTTGCTACATGTTTCTATCCTGAAATACCCAGACTCACCTCAGACATCATCTCCTGTTTCCTAGGATCTCGCCCTGCCCTGTTCTAGGCAGAACGGTCAGTTCCTGCCTCCAAGCGCATACATTGTACTGTCCTTGGCTGTGGGTCTCTCTCCTGCACAACAAAGCTTCTCAGAACAGGATTGAGTCTCCTGCCTCTTGCGGCCCCAGCGCCCAGCCCAGCACATGGAACAGGGCAGGCAGATAGCAAGGAAGGAATAAAGGAATGAAAGAATGCAAAGCCTGCAGTTAGGGGACCATATGGGCCTGCCACCTGCCTAAGCTGCTGCTGGAGGGTGTGGGGGCCTTGACTTCTGCTTCCTCCCTAGTTGCCCAGTCGCAGGGATTTCCCCCTGTCCCCTCCACTCTCCAGAAGGAAGGCTGGAGATGAGTTTGTCAGGAGGACAGGCTGGAGAAGGCATTTAGGAAAAGGGAACTGTGTACCTAGAACAAAGGCACAGAGGTGAAAGATGGAGCTCGATGGTGCACTTTAAAGCAAGAGGAGATGGGAGTTGGGGGAGGCAGGCCTATCCTGGAGGGGGCTCAGCCTGGGGTGAGAGCCCCTCTGGGGGCAAGAGGCTCCTGTAAGTCCCACTTCCCACTGGCCCCCATTTGTCTCCCTCGCCTCAATGTTCCCTCCTCAGTGCTGGCTGTGATCTGCCTCAGAGGGTAATGAGCAATTTACAAACATGTCTCCCCAAGAAGGAGGTGGATCTCTTGGTATCAAGAGACCTGGCTTAGATGTCTTTGTGTCCCCATAGCACTCAGCATGATGACTTTAGAAAGGTGACACTTCATAAAATGTTTGAGAAATGAAAGAACACCAGGACTGTGCCCGGTCCCGAGAGTGGTCTGTTTACTCGATGCTGCAGAGGAGCTAGCTGAGGCCTGGAGAGCTAGGTACTGGCTGAACTGGAACTAGAACCCCATGCCCTTCCCTTGGTCTCCCAGGAGCTGTTCAAAGGGAGTAAGATGTGGGCAGGGGACCTCAAGGAGCTGAGATGGCAGACGGGTGGAGTGCCCACCTTCACCCTGCTCTCGGTGGGGCGGCCAGGAGAGGGCTTAGCTGGGCATCACCTCATCCTGCCTGAGGTTCTGGCATATTTTGCCCACCCACACAGGACCAATAGTCATGCTCAGACCCTCCAACCCTAGCCAGGCCCTCCTGCTTCCCAAGCACCACACACCATGGACCACTAGGTGGCGCCAAGTGGTCATTCAGTCCCTTCCCAGAGGTCTGGGAGGTCCTTTGTCTCCCAGTCTCTGTGCCTAGGTGAGGCACATGCACACCTCAGGAGCAGGGTGCCAAGTAAGCGTAGGGAGGTTCCTTTATTGAGAAGCTTGCACTGAGTGTCTGTTGAGTGCCTCATGGTTTGTGTTCATTAGCTCTCCTGTTTGTTTTTCACAATAACCCTGAGAGGACTGTGGGACATTATCCTCACCTATGGGGAAAGAATACTAATCTCTTGAGAGGTTAGGTGACTTGGTCAAGGCCACACTGCAAGCTGGGTCTGGAACCCAAGTCCCAGCTATAGTATCCTGGGGTTTTTGCAAAGTAAGCAGAGGGCTGGTACTGGCTCCACCACTTCCCCTGTGACCTTGGACATGGCCTAAATCCTCAGGCCTAGTTTCATCATTAGCAAAAAGGGGCTAAGAGCCCATCAGCGGAGTTAGGTCAAGTGAAGAGCACGAGGTAAAGGTAAACCCTCTTTGCGAGGTCCTATAGGCCTTTATTACTCTTACCTGAAGGGGGCCCCCCTGCACCCCCACCCTTCCTTTTCCCCCTCCCCACCTCTTAAGTGGCCCAGGGAATAACAAAGAGGATTAACAAGAGCCAGAGTAAATGAATGCGCTTTCACAGTCCTCCTGCCTGGAGGACCCAGCTGTGCCCACCCACTAAGGGGAAGGGGAGAAGGAAGTCTTGTCCCCTCTCCTTCCCCCAGCGGACAGGAGTGCCCGTCCTGGTCACTGAGTGCGTTTGTCCTAGCTGCCCCTCTTCTTTCCTCCATCCACCTTCTTCTCAGTCTTCCACAACTCGATGAGGGGGATTTTTAGACCTAGTTTACAGAGGAGACCGGGGCTCACAGAAGGTGGGTGGCTCAAGGTTGCACTGTTGTAAAAGGCAGAGCCAGGAGGGGCGCCCAGGCGTCTGAGGCCTCACCTCAGCGCTGAGGGCCTTCACAAAAAGGAGCAAGCATGGAGTGCCTCCTTGCCCCTAGCTTTGTCCCAGAAACCCCACACTCAAGTCTCTATTTCTGTATGATTCCAAGAGCTTCACCTGCTGAGACATAAATGGCTGGGAGGGGCCAAGATGGAAGGGGAGGTGCTTGGAAGGAGACCCTCAATAGGGAAGTGAACCCTAGGTGCCAGACAAGCCCTGCAGGGACGGGGTGACGGCTAGCCCACCTCCCGCCCCTCGCCACTCGGACTCTTATCCCCTTGGCTCCAGCTCCCTCCTTCAGCTTCGCAGCTGCCTAGCAGATGCCGGCCCAAGGGGTGCCCCCTCACTTACCCCCCCGCCAGCCGGTGTTGGGTTCAGTAAGCAGAGCCCAGCTTACTTGGGAAGGTACAGAGTGAGGAGGGCATCCAGTTACAGGCTGGGGCTGGGAGGGCGGGCAGGGGCAACCCGGGGGCAGGAGCCAAAGGCCAGGGAACTGATGGTGGGGGCAGGTGTCGTGGGAGCCCCACCCCCACCGCAGGGGGCCCTATCTTCTGGGCTCCTTGCCTCCCTGAACTCCTCCACGCTCCTGGGGGATGTAGCAGAAAGACCATGGCATCCAGCCTCAGACGCCACGGGTAGCTAGCACGTGTCAGTTCCTGACCTGGGTCTCAGTTTCCTCATCCTCAGAATGGAGGTGGGGTGGGAATTTGCCCTATTTGACCCATCCACCAGCAGCCTGGGACTGTGCTTGGTAAACTGTGAAGGGCTGTGCATACCCCTGGGGAAGCTGTTCTCTCTTCCAGCTCCTCTCCTTTCTCTCCACCACCAGGGTGGCCTCCTCCCCCATCCCTCACCCTGGGCCCTGGCACAGCACTCCATGCCTATTTAAGGCAAATCTCCTGATCTCCTTTTAAATAACATTCGCTTCTTGTTGTGGAGAAGACAAGCAGGGCCTGAGCTTAGGGAAAGGGGAGGGGAGCCCCAAATAGCCCATCAGAGAGTGGGGGAGGGGAGATGAGGGGGTGAAGTGGTATGGGAAGGTCCTTTTGCCCTCCCAGCCCCAGCCTCCCATTTGGTCCCCTCACTGCACAGGCTCTGGAGTTGCTCAAACCCCTTTAGAGGGCCCGGGGCACTCCCAGAATGCTTCATGCAACCCCTTGCAGGTGGCCGGGGTGGGAGAAGGAGGAATAATGCCAGTCCCCGGGCCTGGGAGTATACACCTGGGTGAAGAAGTGGCACAACCAGGTGACCAGAAAGGGGAGAGGGAGGGTCTGGGGTAAGATCGACATCTGATCTCACAGTCTGCCCACTGTGAAGCATGACACACAACTGCTATTTGGTTCTAAAATCTGAGGCTCAGAGAGGCCAAGAGACCTGCCCAGGGCCACACAGCTAGTGAGTGGAAGGGTCTGACATCTAAGGCTGGTCTGGCTCCAAATTTAATGTTTTCTCTCCCTCCATGCCAAGTCTCCTTGTGCCTGGGGCCGTATGTGACACCTGACAGTGACTCTTATCATGACCAGGCGTCATTCAAACCCCCCTGCACTCACCCTTCTTCTGCCTGCATAGCTCTCAGGCAGGGGGCCCTGACTCCTTCCCTTCTGCCTCCCTTCTCTTTTCTCCAGGCTCGCCACACCCCATCTTCCCCTTCTCCTGGGTTCTTGGCCCAGGCCCCTTCCCCTCTGGCCTGGCCCCCAGAACTACTCACCTTGACTCTGGGCTTATGCACTCAGAAACTTATAGCTGGCGGGAAGGTGGCATGCCCCACACCCCTCCAAAGGAGCCAGGCTGGGGCACATTCCCACCGCAGGACCCCTGCGGGCCCTTCCCAGCAGCTCAGTTCTCTACCCTTGAGGCCAGAGGTCCTCCCTCTCCTGCTTCCCTCTCTCCCCTCTTCCCAGTCTTTCTCCCAGATGGCCGCCTCCCCAGCCTCCCATCTCAGCGTGGCTAATCCCATTGTGGTCCTCACATGACTGAGATGCCCTCTCTAGGGTTCACAAGGAGAGGGTCAGGGATCCTTTACAGATCATGTTGCCTCCTCGGGACCAGGCACTCACTCCTCAGGCATGTGAGACCCAGCAGGCCGGCCCCACCCCCGTGTCAGTGTCAGGCTGGACTGGGGGTTGGGGGGCCAGAGTAAGGAAGAGTAGCCTTGTCTTCCTCTGGGCACTTACAGCAGAAAGGGGCCATAGCGGTCAGTTTGTCCGATGGCCTCATGAGCAAACTGGAGCCCAGTGGATGGGAGGGGATGCCCCAGGGTCCCACAGTGAGAAAGAAGCGAAGCTGGATCTTACTGGGACCCCTGATAACCTCAGGTGGGGGCTTGATCCCTGGGGGAGGGGGGTCTACAGTAGGAGGAAACTCTGCCCCATGTTTAGTGGGAATGTCCTTGAGCTCCTCAGCATCCTTCTAACTTGGCTCTACTATTAACCTTTCATGTGACCTTGGGCCAGCCCTTTTCCCTTTTTGGCCTCAGTTTCCTTATGTGAAACAGGTGAGTTGGGTGGATGATCTTTGAGATGCTTCTCGCTTAGACCTCCTGCGCCTCCCATCAGCCCAGCCGTGTCCCACCCAGGCCTCTGTCTCCAGGCTCTTTCCCTGGCCCAGGCCTGCCTCATAGCCCTTGGAGATGGCTCCAGCAGCCTCTGCACCATCTCTGGCCTCCACTCGCTTCCTTCTCCACCCCACACATTGCCCAGGTGACCTCTCGTGGCTTAGGAGCCCCCCACGGCCTCCCTTGGAATGATCCTCCTCATCATCAGCAGATCCCGCCTGCAGTCGTGGACCGTGGGCTCAGTTTCCTCACCTGCCAAGTGGCATTAATAACCCCTCACAGGGAGGGCTGTGGTGAGGACACACAGTGGGGCACAGGCGAGGAGACTGGGAAAGGCTGGACGGCCTGACTGGCACTCCTGGCTTCTCTGCGGAAGAGGCTGCCCATCCCACCCCGACTCTCCTTCATCCAAACGGGTGAGGTCCTCCAAGGCTGATTCAAGTCGCCTTCCCTCCTAGGGAGGCCAAGCCCCCTCCGCAGTCCCATCAGAGGTGACCTCGCCCACGTGGAGCTCCCACAGGGCCCACCCCACTCGCTGGCTTGCATCTGCAGCTCCCACCATCCTGTGGGGACCGTACAACCGGGCGTTCCTAGAGAACCAGCTGGCAGGACACTTGCTGAGGGAACAGCTGGGTCTGTGGGCTCCTGCCTACCCCCCTGCCTTCCCCCAGGGCTGTGTTTTTGACACGGGATTATCTTTGACGCTCAGAGACATCCTCACTGCCAACTCCAGGAAAGCTCATAGTTGGGCCTCAGGGCAGACCCTCAGGTGGAGGTTTGGGACCCTGTCTTGCCCAGTTTCAATGACTGACCAAATGGACTCTCAGAAAGTCCCCGAAGGCCCAGGGAGGAGTAGCTGGCAGGCAATGCAAGTTATTAGAAGAAACAGTTAAGGGAAGAGAAGCCAGAGCCTAGACACTTGGAGATTTCCCACTCTGGCGTCTAAACACTCAGCCACTTTCTAGTTGTGGGACCTCGGGGAGGTTACCTAACGTCTCCATGCCGCAGTTTCCTCATCGGTAAAACGGGGACAATAATACCCATCTCATCCTATGACAAGACAATGAAATGATGCATGCAAAGTGCTTAGTGCATGGCCTGGCACCTCATAAGTGCTCAAAAAATGGTAGCTGTAGTCCTTATTGAAGACAGATGGATCAAGGCCCCCCGCTGACTGGGGGGAGGGCTGTCGGGAAGGAAGGAGGCACTGAGGTACAGGTTGCTTAGCCAGAGGTAGGCAGGAGGTTAACAGCTAGAATAAAAACACAAAGCCCAGTGGTGTAATGGTTAAGTTTGTGTGCTCTGCTTCGGTGGTCCAGGTTTGTGGGTGCAGATCCTGGCTGCAGACCTGCACACTGCTTGTCAAGCCATGCTCTGGTGGCATCCCACATATAAAATAGAGGAAGACTGGAACAGACGTTAGCTCAGGGACAATCTTCCTCACCAAAGAAAAAACCAAAACAACAAAACCCCCACAAAGTCTCTAGCCTGGTGCTAAGTGGTCTACATACATTATTTCATTTAAACCTCAGTCTCTTTCTCTGTCAAAAGTAGAGGTGTGGAACAGAAGCTTCCTAAATTCTTTCCAGTGGAGTGATTATTATTTTCAGTTTACAAAGTACCTTTTTTTTTTTTTTTGCTGAGGAAGATTCACCCTGAGCTAACATCTCTACCAATCTTCCTCTATTTTGTATGTGGGTCACTGCCACAGCATGGCTGATGAGTGGTATAGGTCCACGCCTGGGATCCGAACCCATGAACCCAGGCCACCAAAGCAGAGCATGCCAAACTTAACCACTATACCATGGGGCCATACCAAGTACTTTGCCCTTTATGGAGCCAAATTCTAATTCTTTGAGTGTTCTAATAGTTCCCAATGGTCACACAACTAGATCTGGGACTAGAACCAGGGAAGTTCTAGAACCTGGTGGCAGATGGCTCTGAGATGGGGGGGCGAGACCTGAAACCCCACCAAGGGCCTAGGGAGGAGCATGGCCCTTGAAGGAGATGACGTCATGGAAGCTCGGCTCTGGCCCCTGCCCAGCGTCCGGTTCTGTCGGGCTTGCCGCAGCCCGGAGGCTCTGGAACTCGTCAGCCCCACCTGTCAGCTCGCCCCTGGCCAGCATGCAGGGCCTTTGGTTATCACTGAGGAGAGTGCAGGCTCTGTCCAGGGGCCCAGTGTCCCTTCTTAGGGCAGGGAGCAGTGTTCCCATCAGCCCAGCAGCCCCAATTTGACTGAGTTCTGCTATACGACAAGCACCATGAAAGAGGCAAAGACCTCACTCATTTGATAAACAGTCATTGAGCAGCTACCATGTCCCTGGCCCTGGGCTGGTTCCTGAGAGCCCGACAAAAATTCCTGCCTACATTCTAGTAAAAGAAGCTGTAAAGGAAAGCAGAAATGTGATGGGAAATAAAAGAGAGCGATTTACTTTATACACGGCAATCAGGGAAGGGCTCTGAGCTGAGGGAGGGAAGTACGACCGGCAAGAGCACTCCAGACAAAGGAAAGGGGCACACAGTTTGGAGCGTTTGGAGAGCCGAAGACTAGCATGAGGTAAGCAAAGAGCGAGCTCTCCCCAGACAAATGCCAGCTGAACAAATTAGCAGATGATCGTAAGGATTTCTGCTTCCAGCTGGGATGGAGTAACAGGGACTGGATTTACAGCCCCATCTAAAACAACTGAAATTCTCACAAAAAAATGTATGAAGCAATAGTTCTCAAGACACTGGACACAAGATAATGAAAAACAGTGACTCCTGAGTCAGGAAAGAAATGAGGTGAGCCGTATGAATGCCCCATCTTACTGCCTGAGAAAGTTTCCAGACCAGAGCACAGTAAGAGGAAGGCAGGCAGCGTCTGGCCATCTCCATGCACAGAGAAGATGAAGCTGACAGTCTGGGGACACAGGCAGAGAACCGAAAAGGAGCTGCGCACAGAGAGAACTCTGCCGCTGGACAGAGGGTACCTCTTCAGTAATTCAGCTCGGTGCCTGTATGTGAGGAAGCTACCAGAAAGCAGGGTAAGAACCATGCAAAAGGATGAGATAAAGCAATCCTTGGAGCTCACACAGGCTGGGAATAGTGCTGGTTCCCACAAACCAGAGTGGAAACCTCACCATTAATGGGATGTGGAGTAGAACACTCAGAAGAGTTTTTGGCTCAGAAGTGGGTAAAAACTACACGCTGCTTTGGCTTTATCTAACAAAAGCAAGATCTCAAAGGACCAAACTGTTACCAAGTACCTTTTGCACCTCAGAATAAAGCTCAAGAATACTTATGAGAATACAGAAACATCCAGCACCCAAGAAAATAAAGTTCACAATGTCTGACAGTAAAAGTTAGCATGTATACAAAGAAACAGGAAAATATAACCCACGATGAAAAGAAAAACCAATCAATTGAAACCTACCCAGAAATTACCCAGATGATAAAATTAGGAGACAAAGACAGTAAAAGTTATTCTAACTATATTCCATATGTGTAAGACAAAGGAAAGAGTGACCATGTTAAGTAGAGATATAGAAGATATTTTTTAAAAGACCTAGATGAAAATTAGAATGTCTGAGATAAAAAATACACTAGATTGGGCCAGCCCCATGGCCTAGGGGTTAAGTTCTCATGCTCCACTTTGGTAGCCTAGGTTTGGTTCCTGGGCACGGACCTACACCACTTGTTGGTGGCCATGCTGTGGCAGTGACCCACATACACAATAGAAGAAGACTGGCACAGATGTTAGCTCATGGAGAATCTTCCTGAAGCAAAAGGAGGAAGATTGGGGGGTTGGCCCAGTGGAGTAGTGGTTGGGTCTGTGTGCTCTGCTTCAGTGGCACATGGTTTGTGGGTTCAGATCCCAGGTGCAGATCTATACACCACTCATCAAACCATGCTGCGGCAGCATCCCATATACAAAATGGAGGAAGACTGGTATGAATGTTAGCTCCGGGACAATCTTCCTCAAGCAAAATGAGGAAGATTGGCAAGGGATGTTAGCTCAGGGCCAATCTTCTTCACCAAAAAAAAATTAAAAAAATAAAAGAGGAAGATTGGTAATAAATGTTAGCTCAGGGCGACTCTTCCTCAGGGAAAAAAAAATACACTAGATGGATTAATGTAACATTAGACATGGCAGAAGATTAGTGAATTTGAATACATAGTAATAGAAACTATCCAAAATAAAACAGAGAGAGTAAATTAAAAAAATTAATAACACCATGGCATCAGTGAACTGTGAGACAACTTCAGATGACCTAATATATATGTGTAATTGGAGTCCCCAAAGGAGCGACAAGGATAGAAAAAGATATTTGAAGGAAAAAAATAAGTGAAAAATTTCCGAATTTGATGAAAGATCTAAGATACTCAGTGAACCTGAAGCAAAATAAACGTAAAGAAACTATACAAGCTCTCTGCTCCTCTCCATTCGACAGACAGCTGCATCTTGTGCAGTGCCAGCTGCGTCCCTGAGACATGATGGTGAAAGCTGGAGTAAACAGTTTTGGCCATATTGGGTGCCTGGTCACCAGGGCTACTTTTAACTCTGGCAAAGTGGATATTGTTGTCATCAGTGACCTCTTCATTGAACTCAACTACATGGTCTACATGTTCCAGAATGGTTCCACCCATGGCCAGTTCAATGGCACTGTCAAGGCTGAGAATGTCACAGTCAAGGCAGTTTGTCATCAATGGAAGTCTCATCTCCATCTTCCAGGAGTGAGATCCCACAACATCAAATGGGGTGATGTTGGTGCTGAATATGTTCTAGAGTCCACTGGTCTTCACTACCTTGGAGAAGGCTGGGGCTGACTTGAAGGGTAGAGTCAAAGGGTCATCATCATCTCTGTCTTTTCTGCAGATGCACCCACGTTTGTGATGGGCATGAACCATGAGAAGTATGACAACTCCCTCAAGATTGTCAGCAATGCCTCCTGCACTACCAACTGCTTGGCCCCCCTGGCCAAGGTCATCCATGACAACTTTGGCATTGTGGAGGGACTCATGACCAGAGTCCATGCCATCACTGCCACCCAGAAGATGGTGGATAGCCCCTCTGGGAAGCTGTGGCATGACCAGCTGTGGGGCTGCCCAGAACGTCATCCTTGGTTCTACTGCTGCCGCCTAGGCTGTGGGAAAGATAATCCCTGAGCCGAATGAGAAGCTCACTGGCATGGCCTTCCATGTCCTCACCCTCAATGTGTCAGTCATGAATCTGACTTGCTGTCTGGAGAAAACTGCCAAATATGATGACATTAAGAAGGTGGTAGAGCAGGCATCAAAGGATGCCTTAACAGGCATCTTGGGCTACACTGAGGACTAGTTTGTCTCTGTGATTTTAACAGTGATACCCATTCTTCCACCTTCAACACTGAGGCTTGCACTGCCCTCAAAGACAACTTTGTCAAGTTCATTTCCTGGTATGACAGTGAATTTCACTACAGCAACAGGGTGGTGGACATCATAGTCCACATGGCCTCTAAGGAGTAAGAGTCCCCTGGATCACCAGCCCCAGCAAGAGCATGAGAGAAAGAGAGAGGCCCTCAGCTGCTGGGGAGTCCTTCCCCCAACTCGATCTCTCAACATACTGAAATGTCTTGTCCTTGACTCAGTTTCCATCCCAGACTGCTTGGAGAAGGAGAGGGGCTTAAGGAAACCTGATTGATGTCATATACCATCAATGAAGTACACTGTATCAGCCAAAAAAAAAAAAAAAAGGAAACCACACCAAGGTTTATCATGAATTGCTTTTTAAAAGTGATAAAGAGAAAGATTAAAAATAACCAGAGAAAAAAAGAAACAATAAATACAAAAATAAGGATAGCAGATTTTTTTTGTCAGAAACAATGCAAGTCAGAAGACAGAGGAGCCATGTCTTTAAAATACAGAAAGAAAAAGTAAATAGTAACCTAAAATGTTTTACCCAGGCAAAACTTCTTTTGAAAACGAAAGTGAGACGATATGAGATGAAATTAGAAATCAATGACAGGGGCTGGCCCCATGGCTGAGTGGTTAAGTTCGCACGCTCTGCCTCAGTGGCCCAGGGTTTTGCAGGTTTGGATCCTGGGCGTGGACCCAGCACCACTCATCAAACATGCTGAGGCATTGTCCCACGTAGCAGAGCCAGAAGGACCTACAACTAGAATACACAACTATGCACTCAGGGGCTTTGGGGAGAAGAAGAAGAAAAAAAGAAGATTAGCAACAGATGTTAGCTCAGGGCCAATCTTTAAAAGAAAAAATGGCAAAAGGAAAATTTGAAAATTCACAGATGTGTGGAAATTAAGCAATAACTCCAAAATGACCCATGGTCTGAAGAAAAGAAATCACAAGGGAAGTAGAAAATACTTTGAAATAAATATTGTAGCTGAAAGACTCAAATCGCTAGGATCAAAAATCAGAGAACATTACTACTGACCTTACAGAAATAAAAAAAGGAACAATATGAACAATTGTGTGCTAGTAAATTAGATAACTTAGATGAAATGGACAAATTTCTAGAAAGAAACAAACTCTAAAAACTGACTCAAGAAGAAATAGATAATCTGTATAGATCTATAAGAAGTAAAGAGGTTGAAGTATTAATTAAAAAATTACTCACAGGCTCAGATGGCTTTACCGATTAATTTTTTCAAATATTTAAAGAAGAATTAATACCAGTTCTTCACAAACTCTTCAAGAAATTGAAGAGGAAGAAATACTTCTCAACTCATTCTATCAGGTCAGAATTACCCTGATACCTAAACCAGACAAAGACATTACAAGAAAACTGCAGACCAACACTCTTATGAATACAGACACAAAAATCCTCAACAAAATACTAGTCGACCAACTCCAGCAGCATGTAAAAAGAATTGCACATGACCAAGTGGGATTGATCCCAGGAATGCAAGGTTGGTTTAACATCCCAAAATTAATTAATGTAATATATCTTATCAATAGAATAAAAAACCAAAAAGCACATGATCATCTTCATAGATGCAAAAAACAAAAGCATTTGACAAAATCCAAAACTCATTCTTAATTTAAAAAAAAAAAACAAATTGGGAGTAGAAGGGAACTTTCTCAACCTGATAAACGGCATTTACAAAAAACCCACAGCTAACATCATACTTAATAATAAAAGACTTGACGCTTTTCTCCTAAGATCAGGAACGAGACAAAAATATCTGCTTTCATTACTTCTATTCAACATTGTATTAGAGGTTCTAGTCAGGGCAACTAGGCAAAAAATGGAACTGAAAGGCATCAAGATTGTAAAGGAAGAACTAAAACTCTATTTGTGAGTGACGTGATCTTGTATATAGAAAGTCCAGCGAGTCCATAAAAAAATACCTTTAGAACCAATAAACAAGTTCAGCAAGGTTGCAGGATAGAAGATCAATATACACGAATCAACAATCTGAAAATAAAATTAATAAAGCAATTCTAGGGGCCAGCCCAGTGGCAGAGCAGTTAAGTTCACACACTCTGCTTTGGTGGCTCAGGGTTCGACAGTTCACATCCTGGGTGCCGACCTACACACCGCTTATTAAGCCATGCTGTGGCAGGCCTCCCACATATAAAGTAGAGGAAGATGGGCATGGATGTTAGCTCAGGGCCAATCTTCCTCAGCAAAAAGAGGAGGATTGGTGGCAGATGTTAGCTCAGGACTATTCTTCCTCAAAAAAAAGAAAAAAAAACAATTCTATGTACAATAGCATCAAAAAGAATAAAATATTTAGGAATAGATTTAAGAAGAGAAGTGAAAAACATACTCGGAAAATGTTTTCGAATGAAATTAAAGAAGATCTAAATAAATGGAAAAATATCTCATTCATGGATCAGGAGACTTAAAATTGTTAGGCTAGCAATACTCCTCATTTAATCTACAGATTCATGCAATCCCTATCAGAATCTCAGCTAGCATCTTTGCAGAAAGTGACAAGCTGTTGCTAACATTTATATGAAATTTCAAGGGACTAGAGTAGCCAAAACAATCTTGAAAAGGAAGAAGTTGGGGGATCCACACTTCCTGACTTCAAAATTTACTCCAAAGCAACCAAGAGTAATTAAGACAGTGTGGCA
The DNA here is from genome assembly GCF_021613505.1 of Equus quagga. Lineage (NCBI taxonomy): Eukaryota > Metazoa > Chordata > Mammalia > Perissodactyla > Equidae > Equus > Equus quagga. The sequence continues at coordinate 58,532,852 of NC_060268.1, read as the reverse complement.
CTGGCATAAGGATAAACATATAGATTAGTGGAATAGAATTGAGAGTCCAGAAATAAACTCATGTGTCAACGGTCAATTGATTTTCAACAAGAGCACAAAGACCATTCAATTGTGAAAGAACAGTCTTTTCAACAAATAGTGTTGGGACAACTGGATGTTCACAAGAAAACAAAATGAAGTTGGAACCCTTACCTCACATCATATACAAAAAGTAACTCAAAATAGATCAAATACCGAATTATAAGAAGTAAAATTATAGAGCTCTCAGAAGAAAACATAGGAATACATCTTGGATTAGGAAATGGTTCTTAGATTTGACACCAAAAGCAAAATAAAAAATAGATAAAATGGACTTTATCAAAATTTAAAACTTTTGTACTTCAAAGGATACTCTCAAAAAAGGGAAAAGGCAGCCCACAGAATGAAAGAAAGAGTTTGCAAATTAAATATCTGAGAAGGGATTTGTATTAGAATATATAAAGAACTCTTACGATGCAATATTACAAAGGGGCCGGCCCTTTGGCCAAGTGGTTAAGTTTGCATGTTCTGCTTCAGTGGCCCACGGTTCGCCGGTTTGGATCTCAGGTGCAGACATATGCACCGTTCATCAAGCCACGCTGTGGCAGGTGTCCCACATATAAAGTAGAGGAAGATGGGCACGGATGTTAGCTCAGGGCCAGTCTTCCTCAGCAAAAAGAGGAGGATTGGCGGCAGATGTTAGCTCAAGGCTAATCTTCCTTTAAAAAAACCCAAAAAACAATGCAATAATAAAAAGACAAATAAAACAATTAAATATTAGACAAAGAATCTGAACAGACATTTCTTCAAAGAAGATGTACAAATGGCCAAGAAGCACATGAAAAGATGCTTGATGTCTTTCATAAAAACTTTATGTCAACAAATTTGACAACTTAGATGAAATAGACAAATTCCTTAATAAAAGACAGAAGTGTGAAAGCTAACTCAAGAAGAAACAAATAACCTAAACAGCCCTATATCTATTAAAGAAAGTGAATTCAGGGGCTGGCCCGATGGCGCAGTGGTTAAGTACGCATGTTCCTCTTCTGTGGCCCGGGTTTGCTGGTTCGGATCCCGGGTACGGACATGGCACTGCTTGGCAAGCCATGCTGTGGTAGGTGTCCCACATATAAAGTAGAGGAAATGGGCACGGATGTTAGCTCAGGGCCAGTCTTCCTCAGCAAAAAGAAGAGGATTGGTAGCAGATGTTAGCTCAGGGCTAATCTTGCTCAAAAAAAAAAAAAGAAAGTGAATTCATTGTAAGAAGGATAATCTTTTCAAGAAATGATGCGGGAATGACATATTCATGCATGTGCACAAAAGAAATTTGATTGATACCTCATATATATATCAAAATCAACTCAACACAGATGACAGACCTAAAGGTAAAACTTAAAACTATAGACATTTATTATGACAAATAAAAATGGCAAGTAATAGGATATATTGGAATATATGAGGAAGCCATTTGGTGTAAACCTAATTCGGCCTGATCTAGGCCATTGAGCATGCATTGTATATCTGCTTTAGAGATTCCCTATGGCAAGAGCAAAAGGCCCTTGAGATAAAGGTGCAACTTCCCTCCCCCTCCCAACGTTGGCGTCTCCTTAAGGATTAAGCATCTTTCCTTAGGCTAGAAGCTGATTGCTGCACGCACCTGTGACCACCCAGCTGGAGACAATAGACTTGCCTCCTGCTACGCCCACCAAGATAGCAGACCCACTACCTGCTGTGTCCATCAAGTGCTGTGCAGACAGGGCAATCTTGTGACTATTGTGGGAGGGACATTTCAATCATATGTGAAACACCCTCTTTGAGGGTATATAACCACCCTTATACCCCCACTTCTTTGGAGTGCTCTGTTCCTTTGTGGAAAGACTCTCCCGGGTTATAATCCTAAGATTTAAGCTCAGAATAAACTCACCCAAATTTTCATTTATAGATTGGTTATGGATTATTTTCGTCAACAATTAGAATTTCTAAAATTACTAAACCAAAGTTTGGTGAGGATATGAAGCAAGTAGAATTTTCACACACTGCTGATGGGAATGTAAGACAATATATCCACTTTGGAAGATAGTTTGGCAGTTTTTTAAAAAGTTAATCATAGTGTACACCTACATTATGACCCAGCCATTGCACTCCCAGGTATTTTCCCAAAAGAAATAACAGCATATATCCATATAAGACTCACCCCTGAATGTCCACAGTGGCTTTATTTGTAATAGCCAGGGCCTGGAAACAACCCAAATGTCCATCAGTGAGAAAATGGTAAACAAATTGTTTATATCCATGTAATTGGTTACTACTCAGCAACAAAAATGGATCTATGAAGATATACGACAATGCAGATGAATCTCAAAATAATTATGCTGACTGAAAGACAAGAAAGAGTACATATTATATGATTCCATTTATATAAAACTCTAGAAATGCAAACTAATCTATAGGGACTGAAAGCAATTGAGTGGTTGCCTGGGGTGAGTGAGGGATTAAGAAGGGGCAGGAGGAAACTTTTGTGGGTGATGGATATGTTGATTACCTTGAATGTGACGATGGTTTCACAAATGCATACCTACGTCAAAGCTTATCAAATTGCACACTTCACATATGTACAGTTTATTGTATGCCAATCACACCTCGATTAATCTGTTTAAAACATGATTATTTGGAGGTATATGTGATATATCTCTGCTGCTAACTTGCTGTGTGACTCCAGGCATGCTGGTAAGCATTTCTGAGACTTAGTTTGTTTTTCTGTAAAGGTCAGGAAGTAACAGAACCCACAAATGATAGTTTAAGCCAAAAAATGAATTTATTGGAAGGAAGCCTCCGAAAATGATGGAGCCCTGCAGGGTCCCAGGAAGCCTTCTCTGTCTATCCCTGTCTTTGCTTCTCTGATGACTGGCTTTCCCTATTTCCCTATCTACAAGGTAGAAGAGGAAAGTGACCAGCTTCCAGAGTTTTGCATTTTACAGGTTTAATTACTCAGAGAGATGCTCAATTGACTCCCTGTCAATCCCAGGCCCAAATGTGAATTCTCAGGGAAAAAGCTTATTGGCCACTTGGGTTAAGGACTCCACCGTGCATCAAGGTTCTGTGGTCAGGGAGCAGCCACAGAGGATGAGCGTGGCTGGTTCCTACAGAGAGAGGACAGGACAAATGCTAGGCAAGTGCTTGGTGGACAGACAACAGGGGTGTCAGGAGATACTGCCAAGATCCTGGCTGGAATTCAGGATACCCATCCTGTTCTGTGCGCAGAATCATGTCTCTCAATGAGGACAGCAGGTGTGTATATAAGGTTCAGGTGAGCAGCAGTGGGAGATCAGTGGGGGAAGAAATCACTTCCAATTGTGCAATCTGGGAAGGCTTCAAGGAAGAGGGGTCATTGGTATCAGGCCTGTGAGAAAAGTTATGCCCTGAATTTGCGTAGCCTTTAAAGTTTCCTAAGTGCTTTCATAGCCTCTCTTTAGAGTCCAGACTCATCCTCTCAACCTCTCCTCCGGAGTGAGCATTATCATATACCCCTTGGCACAGATGGGGAAACTGCCGACTGGAGACATTGAGTGGCTTGCCCAAATCCCCACAGCTTGGCAGGGCAAGATGTGACCTCCACTGTTTTGACTCCAGACCCCTGACTTGTTCCCCATGCAAGGGTGCCTCCAAATGGGGAGGGGCAGGTTGGTGGGTGAGTGTTGGGAAAGGATTGAAAAGGGAGAGAAGCTCAGGCAGCATCTTGCAGCTCCTCTGCAGTGTCTTCCAGAAGATGCACCACCCCCTGCCCTGGCTCTAGACATCCAGAGACCACGTTGGAGCCGTGCCGCAGACTCTCAGACCAGAGTTTCCACTCCAGAACTCTCGCCTGACCTCTGGTCCTGTACCTCCAGCAGCTTGTGGAATCTCAGACTCAAATACCAACTCATCACAGGGTGCAGAATGTCGAAGAAACTCAGGGCCCACCCCAACCACCTGACGATGACACTCACAATCAAAACCACATACATGGCTTCTACCACACACGCGCGCAGCCCTTGAGCTGAGGGTGTTACACACAGTACTGCATTCCATCTTCACAGACACTGTGAGGTAGGTACTATTACCACCCCCATTTTACAATCTGGGGAAGCTGAGGCTCAGACAGTTTATTTATTGTCCCAGGTTACATAGCTGATACGTAGTGGATCCCAGTCTGTCTGATGACAAATGAACTACAATCATCCTGCAAAATAGTTTCCTCTTCTCAACCTGCCCGTTTCTACCAGAGGCACCACCAAGGCCCCGGGCCTGAGACCCTGCCATTTCTCCCGGCTTCGGTGTCTCAGGACAACGAGCAACTCCAAAAGAGCTGGCGGCTCGGGAAGGGTGGCAGGCAGGCAGTCGGCACTGAGGAGGTGGGAGGAAAAGGGGGACTTGACTGCTTCGTCTGCCAACCATGGATTTAATGCTGCTACTAACTTTTAATCCTGACTTAAATTTAAATTAATTTTAATTTAAGTTAAATTTAATTGCCAGGTCGCATGCCCTGGAGGTTAAGAGCAAGGAGTCCGAGGTCAGTGACGCTTGGGTTCCAGTCCAGCCCTGGCTTCCCTTCTTTCCTGCTCTGTGATCTTGGGACAGCTTCTAAATCTCTCTGAACCGCAGCTTCCTCATCTGTAAAAGAGATAACAACCCCAACCTCTTGCGTTAAAATACAAGGGGCAATGGGTTCCACTAGAGATGGACAAGGCTCAGGTTGCTTTATGCACTTACTCCATCCAGCCCTCTAACTGAAGCTGGTTTACTTCAAAACATTTAAAACATATACTCAGCTTTGTCAGATGGTTAAATCTCTTGGACGCCTGCTTAAGTTTATTTGTCTGGAATGTTCTTCCAGGAAGTCCACGTGTGAGCCTCCGTGAGCCCCCAGGCCCACAGCAGCCTGATGGCAGGCTGAACTGATCTAAACTGGTCTCGTCTCCCCCACCCCCTTCTTTCTGAGCCTTTCACATGCTGATGAGCATCCAGCGCCTCCCAGAGTGCTGTTGGGGGTGGAGGGGGAGCAATGGAGGCTCCCAAACTTGCTTCCTGCAGTTCCTACCAATATCTCCCCTCTGGGAAGGCGGCCACTGCCTGCCATTCACCTTGGGCAGTCTTCCCTAATCTCTCCCCAGCTCCAGGCTCCCATTTCCAACCACCTGACAGATTTCCTACCAAATCCTGCTTTCTTCTCTGTCCTGCCCCTGAAGCCCTTGCCCAGGCCCCAGGCATCACTGTCTCTCCCTACTCCCCTCCTACAAACCTTGCCCCTCTCTCCACCGCTAAGGCCCTGCAGTTGTCAGCTCCTGATGACCCTTGGCCTAGCTCCCATCAGGGCCTGTACCACCAATTCTCCCCTTGCCTTGCTCCTGAGAGCTCCTCTCCATTCACCTGACACTCCAGCCAAACCAGGCCCTGCACACCCTGAGTTTCCCCAAACCCGTATCTGTCCCTCTGCCTGGAATGCCCCCAACTACCCATCTTCAGGGTCTGGCTCCAGGGCTGTGGACTCCTAGGCCCCTTCCCAGCTGTCCTGGCTGAAGGCTGCAAGTGGCCTCTCATTCCCCTTGCGCATAGTTCTTTGTGCCTGTCGCTGCTTCCTCACTGACACAGTAGGTGCCCATGAACACCTGTAGTTGGAAAGAAGGATCCAACTCCTGCCTTTCACAGTGGAGGCACATAGTTGAAGAGATGTGCTTGACCTACCACTGCCGTCAGGAGACAGGACTGAAGGGGGCTCCTGCAGGGTTCCCCCTCAAGCTAGGCTTTTTCTGCCATTCACTTTGGGAAGGAAGTCCTCCAGGGGCCAAGTAGGCCACGTGTCCCTGGAATGACAACTATCTAGAGCTCATTCTACAGACTCTGGCAGAGCGGTCAGATGGAGACCTCTTGTCAGCCCCTCAACCACTGTCCCAGACTGCACCATCCATTCGGAAATCCCTGGTTCCTACTCTATCTCTCTGAGCCTTCCCCCTGGCATTCCACGATTCGTAGAACCACCACCTGGTCACTGTCTGACATAGAAGGGGCCTTAGCAATTATCCATCCAGGGGGCCCACAAAGGCCTCAGAAGGTCCTTAACCCCTTCAGCTGTGTGCACAACTCTGTATATGTGTGTAAATTTCTGGAGTGAGCATCCAGAGACACCACCTGAGTCTCAATGGCGGTCCAAGACCCAAATGAGATACAGAACGATTTACCTGTCGAGCCCCTCATTATAAAGGTATTAATACATGTAAGGCTCTTAGAACTGGACCTGGAACTCTTTAAAGATTGGCACCTGAGCTAACATCTGTTGCCAATCTTTTTTTCCCCCTTCTTCTTTTCCCCAAAGCCCCCCAGTACATGGTTATATAAACTAGTTGTGGGTCCTTCTAGTTGTGCTGTGTGGGATGCCACCTCAGCGTGGCTTGATGAGCAGTGCCATGTCAGTGCCCAGGATCCCAACCAGCGAAATCCCGCGCCGCTGAAGCGGAGTGCGTGAACTTAACCACTCCGCCAGGGGAGGGCCCTTGGAACATTTTAAATGCTCTCTAACGCACAGTTGGCCCACAGCCTGGTTTTGTAAATAAAGTTTTATTGGAACACAGCCACGCAAATGTTCTTATACCATCTATGGCTGCTTTCCCGCTACAGCTACAAGGGCAGAGTTGAGTCGTTGCAACACAGATGTAAATGTATGGCTCACGAAGTCCTCTGAGGGTTGGCTGCCATTATGATGATTACACAGACGAACAACAGCGGGTCCCAGGCCATCCAGCCGGTAATGTGGGGCTTGAATCTGTGTCTCTGTTCAAGGATTCTGTAACACCTGTCTGCCTCTCTTCTTCACTCACCTTTAACACACAGTGATCATTCATTCATTCATTCAGTAAGAGTTCAGGGAGCCCCTGCTGTGTCCTCTAGACTGAGCTATTGAGGGCAGAGGAGAAATTGACTTTATGGCTTTGCAGAATGACCTCACTCTGCCTCCAGGGCCCTAAGTGATCAGCCCTGTGCACTTTTGCCACTTCATTTGCTTCAGTCACATTGGCCTTCCTCTTGTCTGTCAAATACAAATTTCCTTCCTACCTCAGGACCTTTGCATTTGCTGGTTTAGCTGGCTCCTTCCTGTCATTCAGGTTCTAGCTCAGATATCACTGCCCAATTAAGACTCCTGGGCCCAAGTCACTCTTTATAAGGCTTGCATGGCACTGACCATCATGTGAAGTATTTTGTTTACTTGTTCTTGGTTGGTCTCACTGAACAAACTATAATGTTTCTGTTTCATTTACTGCTGGAGCCCAGAGCCTAGAACAGTGCCTGACACAGTGGGCATTCATAATACTCAATGACTGTTTATTGAATGAATGAAATGACTCCTGGACAGGGTGTCAGGTGATGTGGCTTCTCTTCCTGGCTCTGTAAACCTGTTCACTGGGCCTCAGTTGCCTCCTATGTAAGGTGGGAGGTGAGGGTTAGATTAGAAGCCCCTAACCTTTTGGTGTGAACATTCTATGATTCGAAAGCATTTGCCAGGTGCCTGCCATTGGGAGGTTTGGTGCTAACAGGTTATATTTGATTGTGAGCCTCAGTCCCAGCCCAGGCCCTGGGCTCAGTTGAGAAAGTCTCTACTGAGGGATGAGGGAAGGAAGATGTGGGGGCTCGAGGAGGGAGGCAGGTGGGGGAGTGAGTAGGAGGAGGGGAGAATCAGAATCAGGCAGGCAGGGAAGGCTCTAAAAGCTGCCAGCAAGGGCCCAGGAAGGAAGTGCCCAGAAAAGGGAGGCAGAGGAAGAAAGAGGAGCAACCCCGCCTCGGAGGCTTGGGATTGGGGTTGGGGGGAAGGCTTCTTTCACTTTTTAGCTTCCGAGCTGTTTGAAATCTGGATAACAAGTATGCATTATTTTTGCAACTGGAAAAATTAAAATGCACGTGCCCTTTGACCCAGCAATTCCCCTTCTGGGAATTTCCCCACAGATAGAGGCATGTGTGAAATGACCCATGTACAAGGCTATTCACAGCAGCCTTGTTTGAAATAGCAAAAGCCTGGAAACAATCTAAATGTCCATCAAAAGGGGACAGGCTGGATAAACCAGGGCACATCCACAAAATGCAACAGTATAGAGAGGTTAGGAAGAACACAGCGAGGGTGTAAGTGCTGATGTGGTGTAATCTCCAAGATCTCTGCTAAGGAAAAGAAGCAAGCTACAGCACAATGTATACAGGATGCTACCGTTTATATGAAAAAGTATACACACGAATGTTTATAAATGCTCAGAATCTCTCTGGAACTTGTACCAGTTGCTAGGGGATGGGGTTGGGGGAGAGACATGTTCAATATTCTTTTTATAAAACTGAGGTAAAATTCATAATGTGAACCATTTTAACCGTTGTAAAGTGTACAATTCAGTACATTCAGTGTTGTTCAACCATCACCTGGATCTACTTCCCCATTTTCCTTTTTTTTTGAGGAAGACTAGCCCTGAGCTAATTTCTGCCAGTCCTCCCCTTTTTGCTGAGGAAGCCTGGCCCTCAGCTAACATTGTGCCCATCTTCCTCTACTTTATATGTGGGACGCCTACCACAGCAAGGCGTGCCAAGTGGTGCCATGTCCGCACCCACAATCCGAACTGGCGAACCCTGGGCCACCGAGAAGTGGAACGTGTGGACTTAACCGCTATGCCACCGGGCCAGCCCTCCCATTTTCATCACACCGAAAGGAAACCCCTGCACCCATTAGCAGTCCCCCCCATCTCCCCACTCCAGCCCCTGGCAACCACTAATTGGCTTTTTAGCTCTATGGATTTGCTGATTCTGGATATTTCATATAAATGGAATCATACAATATGTGACCTTTTGTACCTGGCTTTTTTCACTTAGAATGTTTTTGAGGTTCATCCATGTTGATGCTTTTCGTGGATTTAATGTCCCATTGTATGGATAGCCCACATTTTGTCCATCCATTCATCAGTTGACAGACATCCGTGTTGTCTCCACTTTTTGGCCATTGTGAATAGTGGTGCTCTGAACACTCATGCACAGGTTTTTGTTTGAATACCTGTTTTCAATTCTTTTGAGTACACATCTAGGCGTGGAATTGTAATTCTATGTTTATATGGTAAAATTATGTTTTTAGATGGTAAAAACATGTGGTAATTCTATATTTAACTTTTTTAAGAACTGAAAACTGTTTTCAATATTCTTTTGTACCTTGTGCAATTTATACCATAAACACCATGAGCATATATTAGCTCTTCCAAAAAAAGAAAAAAATGAAAGTGTACATTCATGGGGAAAAAATACAGTGTTATAGTGTACTGTAAATGCAAGGGATTATGTTAGATAAGAAATTAGCAAATATTTATCAAGATGACTTCTGGAAGAAAACTGCATTTTGGACTTAGATCTCCATTCAAATTCAACTCCTTTGTTCCATTCTAGTTTCAGCAGTGGGGTGCATGGAGACCTGGGTTCAAATCCCAGTCTTGTCAGTTATAGCTGTGCATGATTGTACAGGTTACTTAACCTCTCTGCACCTCAAATGTAAAGTAAGGAAAAGTCATCTACCAGCCAGCTGTGAGAGTTCAATGAGCTGAGGGATGTGTTATGCCAGGCCCTGTGCCTGGCACACAGCAGGACGCCTAGGTTGGCGGGCTTACACTAGCAGAGTGCGGGAGCTACCCTCTTCTCTCCTGGGGTCACCGTTCTCTACAGCCTTTTTCACATAAGCCGCTCTGATTCCCCACAGGTCAAGAACTCCCGGATGCCTGTCCTGCTGAGCAGAGTCCCCCTCTCATAGAATCTCACCATCCTTAGTGTCCAAACAGTCCAGAAGAGGGGTGACCAGGGTGTGAGGGGTCAGGTGCTGGGAAAGGGGCCTGCCGGCTGCCAAGGACCACCCTGGACAGATAGGGAGTGTGGGTTTGCTCTATGGAGCTAGGAAGCCCACGGCCAAATAGAGAGCGGAGTTGGGTGGAGGCACAGGGAGACAGATTTGGGTTTAACTGGAGGAACAACTTAAATTTTTAACTGACAGGACATTATGCCAAGCACTGTTGTGTGATACCACACAAACTATCCCCATTTCACAGATGAGGAAATTGAGCCTCAGAGTCCTTAGTCACTTTGCCCAAGGTCACAAAAACAAATATAAAGTGCAGCAAGGCCTGTCTCAGTCTAGAATTGGAAGCTTCGCCTCTGAGCTAAGAGGTCAACAGCCAAGTGCTATTGACAAAAATTAATTATGGGGAATTGTTATCTGATAACAATGTTGTTGTAGGCAGAGTTGGAGGCATAGCAGCACAATGAGCAGTTCGGGGTAGGGGGTCTGAGTTGCTTCTCCCCAAGTTCAAAGAGGCTGCTGGAGATCAGGCGTCTGATGCAGATGGTTGGATTCAGGTCCTGGGGCTCTAGTTGCTAGGATATAAAGCAGTTTCCCAAGGACGGCCCCCAGAGATTGAGATGGAGTTGTTTTTAGACAGGCCCCAGGAATCGGTCTTTTTCAGAGGGCAGTCCAGTGTGAGGCCCACTGGCTTGGACCTCTGGGCCCCTCTAACCCAGATTCCATGATCTGCAGGGACCTAACACCCACCACGAGGGAAGCACTGCCCTCTCTCCCTACTGCCTTCTTAAATCCCTAAGGCCTAAGAGAGAAGGAGTACACCTGCCCCCTGCTCCTTATGAACAACAGGTTTTTTGGAAGGCAAAAAGGACTGGAAAGATGGTGGGGACAGGAGTCTCACGGCCACCTTCAGTGGTGAGGGTGGGGCCAGCTCATCTTCCCTCCCCGCCCTGCCCCACCCCACTCCATGCAGAGCACCAGTCCCCAAAAGACTGTCACTTGCCCCACTGGACACTGGTCAAGTGCAACAATTCCTACTTTCAGCCCCTTGGTCTTTCTTAGAAACTCTGCCCAGTGGGGCCAGCTTCCCAGGCACGCCGGGCAGTTCTACAGAGCTTGTCCGGCCTGGGGGCCCCTCTCTCAGGCTCTGGGAGACCGGCGACTCAGGCAGGGAGGCGCTCTCAGTGACCTTTGGTTCCCTGGGAAGGACTCAAAACCAGTAAAAGTTTAGCAAGTGCCATTTAATTGTTGCCAGAACTTAAAACCCATTTTTTTGAACACACAGACTTTCTGGAGGATAAAAGGTCATTTGAGGGCTCCATACGAAAAGATCTTTGATTAATTTTGTTTTTTCTTAGAAAGAAAATTTCCAAGTCATCTGCCTTTGAAATTAAATAGAAAGTATGAAATGAACTCAGTACCTTGCTGTGTGACCTCAGGTGAGTTGATTTCAGCTGCTGAACTTCAGTTTCCCCAATTGCAAAAGCCACTGGCCCAGTGGTTGGATAGGAGCTGGTGGTGGGGCAGGGGCTCTGTCTGCTGAGCGGGAGGTGTAAGCTGGGAGCCCAGGGTCCAAGTCAGGAACCTTTGACCTGCCCAGACACCACTTTTAGGTTTCTGATTGTTGGGTTTTTTTAATCTTCTGATTCCTTTTCAGGTTCCTGATACCTCACCCACTCTCCCTATCTTGGGAGAGGGAAAAAGTAGTCACTGACATGTTAGTATAAAAATATTTCCCTCAGGGGCCAGCCCCGTGGCCGAGCGGTTAAGTTCGCACGCTCCGCTTCGGTGGCCCAGGGTTTCGCCGGTTCGGATCCTGGGCGCAGACATGGCACCGCTCATCAGGCCATGCTGAAGCGGCGTCCCACATGCCACAACTAGAAGGACCCACAACTAAAAATATGCAACTATGTACTGGGGGGCTTTGGGGAGAAAAAGGAAAAATAAAATTTTTTAAAAAATATTTCTCTCAGGGATTTTTTCCCTGGTAGCTCAAGCCTTTCATTCATTCAGTATTCATTACCGAACCCCTCTACCAGCACCTGGGCTGGGCGTTGAGGATTCAAAGATGAAAAAAGTCACCATCCTTATCCTCAGGGTCCTCCCCTAATTTTCAGCCATGTGAGAACAGAAGAAATAGCATCTTTTTTTTGAGGGGGGCAGCGAGGGGGACACTGCTTCTTGGGAAGACTGGATGTGAAGTGAAGTTCTTGGTCCTAGTTCTTTGCTGATTTTATAATCACCCCTCCTGTTGCCCTAGAGCTTTGAGGCCATTAAAGAACTTTCAGAGCCAGTATCTCACTCAACACTCAAGAAGGCCTGGGGACGGCCTGGTAGCGCAGTGGTTAAGTGCCCACGTTCTGCTTCGGCAGCCCAGTGGTAGCAGGCTCGGATCCCGGGTGTGCACATGGTACCGCTTGGCAAGCCATGCTGTGGCAGGCGTCCCACATATAAAGTAGAGGAAGATGGGCACAGATGTTAGCTCAGGGCCAATCTTCCTCAGCAAAAAGAAGAGGATTGGCAGCAGATGTTAGCTCAGGGCTGATCTTCCTCAAAAAAAGAGAAAGAAAGCCTGGATAACACTCACAAAAGCCTGAAAGGCATCTCTGGTTTGGCCATGAGAAAATAAAGCCTCAGAGAGATTAAATTACCTGCCCATGGTCACACAGATTGCCGTGGTCACTGTGGACTCAAACTCAGGTCTTCCCACACAGCCATTTTGAAAATACTGTTCGCCTTGGATTTGAACCTGGGATCTAGGTAACTGTGTGGCCCAGAGTAAAGGAGGCAAGAGGAAAAGGGGAGAGCCCAAGAACTTTGGGCTAAAATGACGCAGTCTCTAATCTTGACCTGCACCACTCTGACCTTGACCTTCAAACTAGCAGTAGGACCATGGCAATAATTACAACCACTGAGAGCTTACGATGAGCTCTTCCTTATCTTACATAACATCCTCCTGAAGGTGTGCACTCATATCCCCATTTTACAGATGAACTGATTGATACTGAGCTGGTAACTTGCCCAGGGTCACAGAATCAGAATCCCATTGCAGGGCTACTCCATGCTTTTCCCACCATCCATGCCATCCACTAGTAGCTAGGTGAGTTCCCCTAATACTTCTGAGCCTCAGCTTTCTAATCTACAACTAGGGAGAGCAGGAACAACGGGAGGATTATGGAGACGGCATATTAACTGTCGGGGGCAGGAAGGAGTAGGTACTTCATAAATGCCAGCATCCTGCCCCCTTCTCTTCCTGAGACCTCTTGTACCCAAGTGGAGCTTCAACCTGTCAGTGCCAAGAAAATACACCTCAGGTACATCCCAGCCTTTGGGCCTCAAAGTCACCCTCTCTACCTGCTTTCTTACTGCCCAGGCTTTTCTGATGGTGGGGAAGCTGGGGTTAGAATGGGGGGGGCCAGCCCTGAAGCAGCCAGGTGCACCATCAGGATTCTGGGTCCCAGAGCAACGGCTCTCAGAAGTGAGGCCAGCTGACTCTTCTCCCTACTCTAAGAATGAAACTTTGAAGGATAATGTATGTACAGTAAACCAAAGAGAAAGGGCCACAAGGCACCACATAACCCAGAGGCCCCAGGAGTGGCCCATGTCATTTCAACAAAGGTCTATCGAACACCTGCTACTGCAAATGCCCACCACTCATCAAGCTCTCTGCTGCAGGCCAGGGGGCTGCAGAGATGGAGGGGGAGGCTCCATTCCCTTAGCAGGGTTTGTGGACACTTCTCAGAGTCAGAGATTTTCCCATCCGGTTGTTGAGACAGTAAGACAAGGTATTCCCAAGTTCAGGAAGACATAGAGAAAGCATTCTGAGAGCATCTGGGAAGGGGAGTGGGTGCCGGGAAGATCAGGACGTGGGGGTGGTTCCAGGCAAAGGGAACAGACATGTGATAGGCTCAGAGGTGACATGGAGCCTGGCACTAGGGGAGAAGGGGGCACGGAAGAAGTTGCTAGAGGCTGGGCTACTGGGTCACAGTTGGGGGAGACAGACATAAAAGTTCCCACCCTCCAGGTGGTCTGCCAGGGTGTATACCCTGAACTCCTCTCTCCAGCCCCACTTGCATCAATCCCTCAGTCAGCACCGGCATGGCATCGGGCTGAGTGGGAGCTCTGCATTTATATGATCTCCAAAGCTTTTGGACGCAGAGATCCTCCCATTTCAGGGGCTGTACAAAATACATGGAGGAACAAGACAGGTGCTGCCTCCCGAGTGCTTAAGGGCTGGTCACAGGGAAAGGACACTTTCTGAGTCATTAAGAACCCTCATATAAGGTGTTTCCTATGAAGGCAAAAAAGAATAAAACTGAAAATAATGCAAATGTCTAATAACAAGAGATAAATTATATAAATTATGGCACATCTAATGGGGACTAAGCTATCATTAAAAATTACGACTGAAGATTTAAAAAGAAATGTTCATGATAAATTTAGGGGAAAAAAGGAGTATTCAAACTGTACATTCAGCATAGATTGCAATTTTGTTTTTTAAAATATGCATGTACAAAAAGACTAGAAGGAAATATTAATAATCTTGCTCTCTAGACGGCAGATTGTTTTCTAAACTATTTTATAGCTTCCAACTATTCAACAATGAGCATGCATTGCTATTATCATCAGAAAAGTAGTAAATATTATTTAAGAAATAATCATCAGCTTCACAGCATGGAAAAACAGTGATGGGGGTCATTGTGAGCCCTGTGCATCATCTGTCACCTCTTTGGGCTTTAGCTTCCTCATCTATAAAACAGAGACCTGAACTACAAGCCGAGAATCCCTTCCTCTGAAAAATTCACACTAACTTCTAGATACCTGAGTTTAGAAAACTGGCCAAGCTTCTCCTGGAAAAAACGGGGCTGAAGCAGGACCTTGAGGGAAGGAAGGATTTGGATGGGGGGGGGGGGGGGGTGAGGAGGGGACGGAGAATAAAGGGAGGGGGAGGAGAGGAGAAAAGAATATTGCTGGCCAAAGTTGATGGGAAGATCCATTCTAGACGAGGGGGTGATAATGCCAGATTGGACTGAGGCCTGTGAAGGATGGTCAGGATATCTGCCAGTTCACAAGGCTGGCTCCATCTGGAGGTGCCAGAGGCTGGAAGTTCCTAAAAACTCTGAGTAAAGGGAAGCCCGCATCATGGAATGGCAGTGCCTGATTCCCATAGGAGGCAGCATCCTCACACCAGAGCTTGAACCAAGTGTTGGCAACGGGGGTGGTGGGAAACCAGGGTGCTTCCGGCCTTGCCACCAGCACACAGTGGTTCCTAGGCTCACAGTAAGCGCTCAACAGTTATTTACTGAATGACTATATCATTGGGAAAGATGTCGCCTGGCTCTAGGCCTCAATTTACTCATCTGTGAAATGGCAGGTTAGGAAGGAGATTTCGTCACAGGAACATGTATACTTCCACACTCGATACTGCTGCACCGTAGTGCTGGCCCTATTTAGCACGTCGGCACGTTGAGGCTCGGAAGGGTTGCGTTACTCGTCCAAGGTCTGGGATCCTAACTGTTTTGTGACTCCCAACCCAGTTTTTCCCACTCCACCGACGCTGTGCGTCTCTTCCAACCTTAAAAGCCTGTGCGACGACCTGGTTTTGCGGGGAAAGTCAGAACAGAAGCTGGGTGTGGGGAGAAAGATCACACCCGGCGAGGTTTGATCCCGGCTGGGGCTGGGGTCCCGCAGGTCTCCCCTCACCTCTCGGCAGTGGTTTCCCGAGTCCCGACGAAGCCTCTGGCCGGGATCCCCCAGGGCGCAGCTCGAGTTCGGAGGCGGGGGCGCCGGGGAGGTGGCCAGTCTCCGCGCGGCTCCGCCGGGCTTGTGGCTGCTGCACTTTAAGCGCGACTCGAGGTGGGCGCGGGTTCTTCCGAGGTGGCGGCAGGGCCGGCCCCTAGCGGCGCGGGTTTTCAAACTCAGAGGAAAACCAACCCCGGAGCCGCGCCCTCAAGACCCGTGGAGGGGAGTCACGACGACCCCGCCCGAGCCGCGAGCCTGCTTTCCCCTCCCCGCGCCCTCGGGCTCTGAATAGGAGGCGGCGAAATGTGTGTGTGTGCATGCGTGTCTGTGTGTGCTGGGGAGGCATTTAAGCCGAGGGAGGAGAGGACCCAAAAGCTTGGTGGGAGAGGGGGAGGCGAATGGAAGCTTCTCGGTCACTCGAGGCACCCCTTCCTTGGGGCTAATAACCATTTGGGTCCCAAAGGCTCGTCTCCCAGCCTTGGTCCTATTCAGTGACTGGGAGCGGGAAGATTAGTTTGAGATGTAAGTCCCACCCTCTGGGCTGGAAGCCTGAGGCCAGAGAGGGGAAGTGATTTCCTCAAGGTCACGTAGCAAAACGGCGCCCAGCCAAGGCCAAAGCCCAGGTGTCTAGGCGCCCCCCCCTCCAGCCATCATCTCCAGAACCCGGCTCCCAGCAGCCCTGAGCTCGGGGGAGGGAAGAGAGCGTGGACCGGGTCTGGGAGGCTGGATTTGAGGGTGAAATGAGTTTGCCGAACACCCTATAACCCGGATCAGAGTACAAGAGGAGCCTACTTCCCGAAGCCGACGACCCAGGACCCCCGCTTCGGGCGCCCCTAGCGTGGAGCCGCCGGGGCGGAGATGCCGGGGGGCGAGGGGTCGCGGGGCGCCTGGCACCCAGCTCCACCTCCCGCGGGCTGGGACAGCGCGGGACGCGCGGCCCCTTTAAGAAAGTTCGCTGGGCGAGTTCATCAAAGTTTAAAAACTCGTCGTGGAGAAGGGAACGGGGAAAGCAGAGCGGGAGAGATGGCGAGGGAGAGAGGGGAAAAGCCCCGGCCCAAGGCTGGCGCGCCGCGGCCCGGGCCGGGGCGAGCCCGCAGTGGGCGGCGGGGATTGGCTGCGCGTTCCCCCGGAGACCTGGAGGAGGGCGGGAGAGGGGGACGGCCGGGCCCCAGCTGAGGCCGGTTCCGGCCCCCGCCCCCCGCC